>NW_026917900.1:0-138319 GCF_032062105.1 Saccostrea cuccullata | reverse complement strand
ACCAAATATAAAGTCTCTACCTTTAATGGTTCAAAAGTTATGGTGAAAGTGCAATAAAGCTATTTTTAGCATATAGGTCACAGTCAATGTCACAAGGTCATTGGCTTTGATGTCATTTAAAAGAGCTTTATTGATGGAGTATGCATATAAATATGAAGTCTCTATCTCTCATGGTTCAAAAGTTGTGGTGAAGGTTAAAGAACTTTGACAACAGACAAACAGGATGGACAAAAACTATATACTGATCTACTGATCGTAGGGCATAATTAAATTTGGGCCTAGGATAGGACTTGCGTTGAGAGTTGAAGTTCTGATATCAAATTAAAAATATGTCCCCATGCATATGCAAACTTGTCTGACTTGTTTTCAATTAAGATTCCTTATTTTATAAACACATGTCATTTCCCTACAATATATGAATCCTAATTCAAACATAAAATGTTAAATTTATTAGATAAATAGTCAATCAGGTCAAAAAGTGTTGACACACAACTCCATACTTATTGCATCTTTATGAATGCTGCAGGATAAACAAAACACTTGAGCAGAAAATTCAGTAGGTTGGACAAGCCTCACCTTCCATCACATTTTCTTAGCCTCTTCCAAATATCAGTTCTAATTTAGGATATTATAATTAATCTCTTATTTCTATATTTAAACATGAAGAAGTGAGGGATTGAACCTTTAATATTATTCTTTAAAACAATGTTGATGTTAATGTTAATGTTGATGAATAGCTTCTGTGAGTATCAGCATATAGTTTGACTGTAATTTAAGAAAAGTGAGGTCATGGTCCAAGGAAAAGTTAAAGTACCGGGGTAACAGTTGAAAAGCTCTCATCAGTATGTATCAATATCAGCATATGAAGTTTGATTACACTATCCTGAATGGTTTCTTTAAAACTGAGCTAAACACTTTTCAAGAAAAAATATGTCACAAGAAAGGTCATCGTTGAAAAGATGATGCAGATGCATAGCTCTCAACAAAATCTAACACCATGGTGTTTGATAAAATTATCTTGAACGAGTTTCTTAAAACCAAGCTAAACACCAATCTCAGAAAAGCGAAGTCAAGGTCAAAGGCATGGTTGAGATCAAAAAATGTAGATGCAATTTAATTGCTCTCATTGTATGTTAATCATCATCTAAAATTTGACATCACTATCCTGAATGTTTTTTTTTTAAACTGAGCTAAACACAAAAACTGAGGTCAAGGTGAAAGAAAGGTCAAAGTCAAAAGTGTTGATGCAGTTTAATAGCCCCTATCACTATGTTTCCACATTAAAGTTTCATTAAAAAAATCACCAATAAATGGTTTCCTAACAACTGAACTAAACACAAGTTTATAAAAATAGGGTCATGGTCAAAGGTCAAGGTAAAAAAAAAAGATGATGCAGATGCATAGCTCTTATCAATATCTATCATCAAATGAAGTTTGATAAAAAATATCTTGGATAATTTCTTTGAAACTGGGCTTTGAACAGACCTAAATGTAATGTGCAACGGAATGACAGAAGATAAACATGACAAACACTATACCCCTGCGAGGTGAAATTCATAATTTCAGGAACTTTTATGAATCGTTCATGAACATTCATGATGTGTTCATGAACAGTTCATGACTGGTTCATAAAGATGGTTCATGAACTTTATTCATGAATATATTCATAAAATGTAGTTCATGAACAAATGATGAATTTATATGAATATTGGTAATTTTCATTTTAAAGACAGAAAAAATGTAGAGTTCAAGGTATTATGAATGTTCATGAATTTTCATGAAGACTAAAATAATTGACAAAAATGATTGACAGAAAACACTCATTACTCTCATAATGCAACTTTTGCATGCAGATGCAATTGTTGAACAAGCCCCTGGCATAATTTATATTTAATAACATTTTTCACCAACTATCTGAAAAAATAAATCATGAAATCTCTAAACATTTCGTGTTTTTCTTTAATTTTAATTAAACAAACACTGCATCACCACTGACAGCATTTTTTTCAAATTGATTATTTATGTTTCTTCATAATTTAAATTAAACAGTTATATTCATCATAATGTGCTTTAAATAATGTCATTTTTCATCACACAACTTTTTTCGACCGAATTTTCTCTAACATCAAACTTTAAGCAAGTTGCAAAATAAAAAATTCACAGTTTCTTTTACAATGTTTTTTGAGACAAATATAAAAGCATATACCACTCAGATGTACAATATAAGCACACTTTTTAAAATGTATGTATTCTCAATGAAACTGCAAAGTATTTTACATCAAAGGTTATTAACAGATATATCCAAGAAAAAATAAGATTACTGGGGGATCACCTTGGTTAAACTAGATGCTGTCATGAGACAGTAATACCCGCACTAAGGTGTTTGCCTCTAAATGCACACTTCTTCATATTGGACTTTACCAAGGAAAAAGTCAATATAATTCAATAATTTACATAATACATGTATTCTTCAAATTGAGCATAATATGCTCAGGTGACCATGTAGCGTTATGGTTTTATATATTTGTCTTTGACCATAACGCTACAGATCCCCATATGCAAAAAATGTGCAATTTACGGCGCAATATTTTTTGTGCACTTTTGGGCAGAATTTCTCCACTATCTAGCATTGGTCAATCAACTACCTTTCATTCCCTAATTTTAGACACATTCTGTAGTCAAAATGTATATTTTGTCCACCTCTCAGCCATTTATAGTCATCTCTACAGGCAATAAACTCACTTGATGTGAATTTTCCGCAATCTAACAAATAATTTCAATCAAGCAAGTTGATCACGTGTAGAGACGACTATAAAAGGATTGGAGATGGATAAAATATACAGATTAGGGGGGGGGGGTATTAATTTTTGGCACATCAGGCGCGGATCCAGGATTTGAAGTTAGTGGGGGCGCCAAAAATAGGCAAGGGGTCTGGGGGCCGCCTTGAGGCCACCAGTGGGTCCAGGGCAAAGCCCTGGTGGGGGCCCAGGGGGCGAAGCCCCGGAAGCTCCTGGATTCTAGAGATTTTGTAGGGTTAAAATGAGGTCTACCAAGTAAACATATATACAATTTTTAGACGAAACTGTGATTTACGTTAACTTTGACAATTTTAAATCCTCCGCCACTGCACATAATTGGAACTTTTGAAATCTATTTTCTCATATAGCAGCTGTATAGATTAACAACAAATAATATAATTCAAATTAGTGTAAAGCGTTTTTGATGAATTTTTCAAAATGTGAAAATTTTATTTATATTAAAAGCTGCCATATATACACAATCAATTTAGTCAACCCCCACCCCTCTTCCATCAACACACACACACAAACACACCTTATTTGCCTGTTTTTTGGAAATAGGCCTAGATGGCAAAGTTAAAATAAAACATCTTTTGTAAATGATAATTTTCAATTTGTTCTTGCACTATACATGTATCTGAACACCTGCATCACCTTGGGCTTGCGTCACGTACCCAACTTAAGTACTAGTTTTACCATTGGCATTATCATTTTAGATTTCACTGCACGTGCAGTAGGCTACTAGTGTGCATCATTGCATATATGTCAGAAGGAATTATTTCATTTTGTGTTTTAACTGGATTATTTTTCATGAAGATGACAGTGCCTAAACAATGACAATCGGTAAGTACAAGTTTTGGTATAGATTTGGGTAAAATAGTATGAAATGCAAACGGTTAGGTTCAAGTTTAAAGGATCAAAGGTCATCCAATGCTACAATAGACGAATTTCACATTCTGAAGAGTTATCCCCCGTTATCAACGTTACATTCAGTTACAAGATCCAGAATTTTTTTTTCTGGGAGGGAGGGAGGGGGGGGGGGTCCAGACCAGAATTTCCTGAAAAGCAAAAAAAAAAAAAGAAGAAGAAGTTATGGTTGGGTCTGTTTTCTAGGGTTGAGGGACACTTATGGCATCCAAAGTCATTTTTATTTCCTCCAGTTTATATTTTAGTCCTGCAAATTCCAGGGGGTGGGGGGTGGGGTGTTGAGTGGGCGATCTCCCAATCCACTTCCCTGTCCCTGTAATGACAAATGATCATGTGACTCCTAAATAGTAGGAACCTTTTTCCATTTGACTATATATAATTTTGTTTCTTGTGTTATTATATTATGTAAATTTAATGGTATAAATGTTATGGACCCCTAGAGGTCATCCCCACTGTCCTAATGAGCTGAAATGTTCACAATATGACTGCATTAAATTAAATAAAAGTGCATCAATGATAAGATTACTTGACATTTTATTCATGAATTTGTGTTAACCTATCTTCCTAGAATTAGGAATGAAACTCATTCAGAGATGGACCACATTAAACAATTTGTATAAACATTTTTTTTAAATGTAAAAACAAGTAGTAGTTTGCATACATGAACAAACAGGGGTCTGGGAAGGGGTGAGGGGAAGGATTGAGTTAATATTTCTTCATGCCTTAATGGTTGAAAACTCCTAAAATGAATGTTGACCTCAAATCTAATTTGTCCTCATTATTTTTCAAGTGGTGGTGTCTCCATATGATTGAAAAATTCCTGAGTGGGATGTTTAACAACAAACAAAGTGACATAAAAACACAATATTGATTTGCGTTAAGAAATATGCAGGGGATTTTTCCCATCATAAATCTTCTCAAGAAGAGCAAGGGCATTATTGTCCCCCATTTTGGGGAAAGGGAGGGGACATTAAATCTCATTTGTCTGTCAGTCTGTCCATCTTATTGACAGCTAGTATGTGCATCTGTCACAATAAATTTAACCTTGGTCATAACTTTCGAATAATAAGAGATAGTGCTTTCATATTTCACATGTACATTACCACAAAACTTTCTAAATATACTATGATTTTTTAACCCAAGTGAGACCTTGGCCTTTAAGTTTTACCTACTTTCCAAAAAATAACATTTTTAATTGATCATTTTGAAAGAGAAAAGAAAGGGCATTCAAATTATACATGTTTATTACATGTGAAAAGACTTTTCTAAATATATCATGGCTTTTGACTCTGTGACCTTGACCAGAAGTTTAACCTACTTTTCAAAAATATTATATTGTATTTATAACTTTTGATTCAAAAGAGACTTTCATATTTGACATGTACATTACCTCAGGGTTCGAAATTAACTCATGTCCGTAAGTCCGAGACTAGTAAAAATTGTGTCAGACTAGCAGATTTTGTAAGGTACTAGTCCGTACGGACTAAGTGCAAATCCAGATTTAAGTCTTGAATTGGTTCGTATTTTATTTCCGAGTCTCTTAGATGTTTGAAAAACCGCGATAAAGCGTTTTCTACATTGTGATCAATAGACAGATGAGATTTCTGAAAGTTGAAAACCCTCTTTCTTTCACCACATGCTTCCAACTGATGTGTGGACATATATTTTGTTTAATTAATTGATAAAATTTTAAGATTTGTGTTATTCTTTTTACATACTATAGGGCGGACTTATGTGGAATAGTTTGCGGACCAGTGGAAGCTAGAAGTCACTAGTCCGTGCGGACTAGTGCTAAAAAAAGTTAATTTCGAACCCTGTTACCTGCAACAAAATGTTTCAGAGCATGCTATGATTTTTCCCCTTTGACCAAATTTTAAAAAATTGATATATGATAGGGGTGCATATTTGACACACAATCTGCCATAAATTATAGCGCCTGCTGCATCCCATTCACTAAAACATAGAAAGCAGAGAATCACAATTCCTTGAATTTGCTTGTATAATCTTGATAGATGGAAACATCCTCATATAATGTAGATTATGTATAGTTTTGTCATGTCAGTCCTCCACCCTTCCATCTGTCTTTCCACTGGGCTCAAAGAAACTTTCTAGATATTTTAATCAAAGTTCATATGTTGATGCATACTGATGTAAATATCCAACTGCAGCAATATTTTTGAGTTTGACCTTTCCTTTGACCTTCACTTAACTTTTCTTTAAATTAGTGTTTAGCTTTATTTTAAAGAAACCATTCAAGTTGTGTAATGAAACTTCACATGATGATACATACCGATGTAAGCTTTACAATGCTTCACTCTTTTTTACCTTGACCTTTCTTATGACTTTGACCTCACTTTTCCAAAATTAATGTCTAGATCAGTTTTGAATAAACAATTCAAGATACATTTATCAAACTCCATATGCTGATACATACTGCTGAGAGCTATTAATACATCAACTTATTTTAACCTTGAATTTTCCTTTGACCTTGACCTCACTTTTTAAAATATGTGTTTATCTAAGTTTTAGATAAACCATTAATTATAGTTTTATCAAACTTCATATGCTAATATAAATTCATACTGATGTAAGCTTTTCAACTGCAACAACATTTTGGCCCCAACCTTTCCTTTGACCTCTCTTTTTTTAGAAAAAGTGTTAAGCTCAGTTTCATTAAATCATTCAGACAAGATATTTTTATCAAACATAATATGCTGATATGTATTAGTGAAGCTACTCAACTGCATCAAAAACTTCACCTTGCACATTCCTGTGACCTTGACCTCCATCCTTTTTAATTTGTATTTCGCTTAGTTTTAAAGAAATGATTTAAGACATTTTTAAAACATCATTTTTCGACCCCCATTAGTCCCCACTGGGGCAAAATCTAAATTCCAAAACCCTGCTGTACATCTACATGACACTACTAACCATCTCCCAAAAGATGATTAGGCTACTGTGAAAAATGTATGAGGAGTTCAGGGAAGACGGGGCTTTTTGCATAAAAAACTTCATTTTTCGACCCCCATTTGACCCCCCGAGGCAAAATCAAAATTCCAAAACCTTACTGCACATCTACATGACACCACCAACCATCTCCCAAAAGATGATTAGGCTACTGTGTAAAATGTAAGAGGAGTTCAGGGAAGACGGGGCTTTTTGCATAAAAAACGTCATTTTTCGACCCCCATTTGACCCCCCGAGGCAAAATCAAAATTCCAATACCTTACTGCACATCTACATGACACCACCAACCATCTCCCATAAGATGATTAGGCTACTGTGTAAAATGTATGAGGAGTTCAGGGAAGACGGGGCTTTTTGCATAAAAAACATCATTTTTCGACCCCCATTTGACCCCCTGGGGCAAATTCAAAATTCCGAAACCTTACTGCACATCTACATGACACCACCAACCATCTCCCAAAAGATGATTAGGCTACTGTGTAAAATGTCAGAGGAGTTCAGGGAAGACGGGGATTTTAGCATAAAAAACGTCATTTTTCGACCCCCATTTGACCCCCCGGGGCAAAATCAAAATTCCAAAACCTTACTGCACATCTACATGACACCACCAACCATCTCCCAAAAGATGATTAGGCTACTGTGTAAAATGTCAGAGGAGTTCAGGGAAGACGGGGATTTTTGCATAAAAAACGTCATTTTTCGACCCCCATTTGACCCCCCGGGGCAAAATCAAAATTCCAAAACCTTACTGCACATCTACATGACACCACCAACCATCTCCCAAAAGATGATTAGGCTACTGTGTAAAATGTAAGAGGAGTTCAGGGAAGACGGGGATTTTTGCATAAAAAACGTCATTTTTCGACCCCCATTTGACCCCCCGGGGCAAAATCAAAATTCCGAAACCTTACTGCACATCTACATGACACCACCAACCATCTCCCAAAAGATGATTAGGCTACTGTGTAAAATGTAAGAGGAGTTCAGGGAAGACGGGGCTTTTTGCATAAAAAACGTCATTTTTCGACCCCCATTTGACCCCCCGGGGCAAAATCAAAATTCCGAAACCTTACTGCACATCTACATGACACCACCAACCATCTCCCAAAAGATGATTAGGCTACTGTGTAAAATGTAAGAGGAGTTCAGGGAAGAAAAGTGTGACAGACGGACGGACGGACGGACGGACGGACGGACGGACGGACATGAGTAACAACAATATACCCGAACTTTCTTTAGAAAGTGCGGGTATAATTAATGATAATCAAGTTATGATATACATGTAATGCAGTAAACTAAAGTATGCATTTTTTTTTAAATAAGAGGTTAGATTCATTAAATGACATTGGCCAAGGATTGGGAGAGGTCATTGAAACCTCAACAGCCGAGGATATACATTTACAATAAAGTGCCAGTGGCCCATGTACATTTACTGTACAAAATTAGTGACTAGAGTGACAAACACATGTATTAAATGCAAAAATATATGTAGTATACAACTACATTGATACAAAGATCCCATAAAAATGAACAGTTGCTATTTTCCACCAATGTACGTGCCAAAGATCCCAATTATGGAAGATACAAAACTTCTGACATGTTGCTAGAATCACATCCTCACAGATATCCCATGAAATTTGCAATAGAGGGTTGACAGATATTTGGCATCACCAACGGATTCACTTTTAGTACGAAGGCTCAGCAAGTTCGATGTTGATCATTCAAACAGACACTTCAAACTTCCCTTGCACAATTTCTGAAAGAGGAGATGACCATTTAAGATGTATCATTATTGATATCAGTATAAATATATGACAAATAATAAACTAAAGCTCTACAAACAATTGTTCTTTTCTACCTGGCAGATCAGTTTACTGTAGAATATGAATTCACTGTCTTGCAATTTTTTGTTCAAATTAGGATTAATTCTGATATTAAAATGTAAAAATGTGAAAAGTTTATAGACAACAGACAAACACAAGACTGTGACACTGATCAAAAAACTCACTTAGGCCTTAAAATGGCTCAGGTGAGCTTAAATGAAAAGGCTAGAGCTGAAGCTCAATGACTGACTAACATTGAAAAAAATTAATTTCAATTCATGTGATTTTATTGATTAAGAAAATAATGAAGAAATCTTACCATTTTTTTACACAGTTCTTGTCCTACCTCTTGTGAGCATCCGGATTCCTGTAAAATGCATGTATACTTCATAGAAGATGATATCTTTGATTAAATTTGATCCAAAATAATTATACATACCCATGCTGTTAGCATGTTTAGATTACCTTTCAGAATTCATTGTTAAAAATAATAAGGATATGGATATTAGGCATGTTAAGAATATAAATCTTTAAATGTTGTTTACTTGGCATAGTTGCAATATTTATTTTAATCTTATGCTTAAAGACATAGATTAATAAAATCAAAGTTAGTTTATTTGTTTTGAATGATAATTTGAGCTGGTTCTCACCATATTCACAAGCCTAGTGACTGATTGGTTAAGCATCTACATGTATATGCACTTTTATCAAAGGCTAGGGCTGTGAAAATCATCTCAGGCAATGCAGCAACTATTAAAACAATCGAAACATGCAAGATAAGAGCTGAAAATGGTCATGAACATGCATTACAAAATATATAATTAATTACATGTACATCATACTCTGTAAATGTTATCTTGAACAAAGGAAGGTACAGGTAAAATTCTTTACATCAGTTCGATTCCAAGCAAGGAAATTCGGGTTAAAATCAATGACCTTAATGATATGTATAGATTTGTTAAATAATGATTACAGAAATAGTGCTTGTCCTAACGATTTCACCGTCGGGCATTTTATGTATGGTGCCCGGATTAATCAAAAATAGCAGAAACATTCTTCGTTCGAGGACACATAAAATACTGTACAATATTGTACCTACCGGTCTTAAAAATGTCGTCATCTTCTTCCATCCCAAGCTGACCATGATCCCCCTGTTCGTGACACTCATTCCAACTTTCCTACTGTGGAACATCAACATGGTATTTACAGGTATTCGATATTTTTGAATTTCGGTGTTGTTAAAATTAATTGTTCATCGAGCCCGACTTCGATCCCGATGTTATTGTAATATTAGTCCAATTTAATTGATGACGTAAAAAGTTCGAATTCTTCATTGATAAAACTTGTTTTGATATAAAAAAAATTGTATTTTCAGTGAAAAATTATTCAGATAGTGTTTGTTATTTTTTTAAACAGAAATCTTGGAAATTCGAAACTAACGTATTTCTTAGCTCTACCGTATATTTTTGAAAAGGCGCAAACTTGAAAACGCGCGAGACGTTGGAAGTGGGAATTTGGAGAGTGGAAGGATCGGTATTTGTGATCTATAATATTTGCATAGTCACTGATCTTTGTAAACTTTTAAAGAAAATAACAGAATATGAAGAAGGAAGACTATATATAGGATTGATCTACTTCATAACTGGTGAGTGACAAAAAATGGAGGCAATCACTGAGTCAGAAATCTTTCTGTAAATGTTACTGTCTATTTGTAAAATTAATAAATATGTCTTTTTTTTTAAATGAAAGTTTTGTCTAACTTTGCTTTGAGTTTGGATCCAACCACATAACATACATTAATTATAGACTGAGACTCGAAACATTCATAGGCCTGATTGATCTACAAAATGGCGGTCCAAGAAAATAGGCTTAAATTCCATTCAGAATGTTTTAATTTGGAAGTGCCGCTGATGCAAAATTAAAATGCAAGAAAATACACAAAAAAGTCTTATGTTTTACAATCATGGGTAATTTCAGAAAATCTTTCTTTTTGAAGGAAAAAGAGATTAGAAGCAGTTCACAAATGTTGATGAGCAGAAGACAAGAAACTCTGGCTGCAAAAAAAAATCTGAGCTCTTGAAAAAGAAAGAAAAAAAGAATTGAAAATATGAATGATATTCAATCAAAGGATCCAAATGATGAAATTCTGGAAATTCCACATGGAGAGACAATAAGGATTTTTGAATTGACCATCTCTGCTATAAGAACTGCTTGAAAGCTGTTACCCTGGTGCTGAACAAACTTTTCTCGTAGACTGGAATTAAAAATTGTTCAATTTCTGGCATTAAAACACAATTTGAAATATGCTGAGGAAGGACCCCCCTCTCCTTTTGACCAAGTAAGGTTAAACATTCTGCAAGGAGTTGCATTTGAATTGAATTTTTTTTATACTTTTACCAGGAATGAACTACATTACTCATTTACTATGGTTTAATGTGTCAGAATTGTCTATTTTAAGTTTTTTGACAAAGATTTTGTTGCCATGGTTGGAAAACAAACAACATTTCTGTGAAATCTTTCAAGATGCTGTATTATAAATCATCTACTGTTACTTTTTTAGCATGACTTCATGCATTTTCATGAATAAACATGAATAATAATATTGGATTTTTTGTTTACAAATAAGCAAGAATATTCATGAATGCTAATGGTTCATGAATTTTATTCATTCATGAACATTCCTGAAAAAATTCATCAAATTATTCATGAATAGTTCATGAAGATGCAATGAACTTATTATTGGACATTCTTGAAATGATGAATCTTCATGAATATGACTGTTCATGAATTATTCATGAAAAAAAATATTCATGAATATTCATCAATTTTCTTTCATGAATAAAAATTCATGATTTGAAAATGTCCAATAATAAGTTCATAGGATCTTCATGAACATTTCATGAAGATTTCATGAATAAAATTCATGAAAAATTCAAGGAAATTCATGAATTATTCATGATCGTCTCGCAGGGGTATGCCCCGGCCATATTCATCGCAGGGTATATACATTACCCTGGTCACTCATCTGGAAAATGTAGGCTAGATTCAAGATCTAAAGCAAGTATTATTCATCTTATTCTGATAAATATAGTTTCCAAGGACACTCCTGAACAAACAAAATAGAAATACCAAAGAAATACAAATGGTAAGAAGCATCAAAATAAAATCATTTAACATGTTCAAAACAATCTTTTTTTCTGGTTAGTGTATATCTCAACATCAATATCAATACAAGTATGAATCAAGTAGAACTTAAAGTTATTTAAAAGGCCTGTTTAAACATTTTTTAACCTGTTTACTTTTAATATCAAGAAAATTTTTGTTAATTCCAACATATAAAACAAATATGGAAGTTTTCATCCTTATATGCACCATTTACGCACATTTATTCAGAACAGGTCATATTATGAACCTATTCATAAATCATTACCCTGGTCACTCATCTGGACAATGTAGATTTAATTCAGAATCCAAAGCAAGTATGAAAGTTTCATTCCTAGATACATCATCCATGTTTATTTTTTGGTTAAAATATTGTTTGAATTCATTCATGTGGAAAATAAAGGTTAGATCCAGCATCCAACATGTCCAAAGTAAAATGTTACATGGACAATAATGTCCCCTACCAGGTATTTGCAATATTATTGCAAAATCCATGTTGCTTCACCGACACTGAACATGCTATAATATCGCACTTTTACATAGTCATTAGTCATTACATAGCCTTTTTAATGATATTGAGAATTGTACAGTTGCACAATGTTTTGCAAGCTTTAAACAAACCAGGGGTTCAAAATTTTTTTTGTCATGGGCAAGTCCAGGACTTAAAGAGTAAATTTTAGGCAAGTCTGAGGAAGTAATTTCAGTGTCCATATTTACCTATACATCATTAAATTTATGTAACTTATAATTTATTTTCATTTGTTGCATTGAATGAATAAAAACTATGTGTATTAATATATGTTTTATTTTTCCTCCATAAACTGTCATACATGTATAGTCATCCATGGGTTTTCAAAACAATACCAGACTGATAGATTTTTTACAATAACTTTTACAAATGCAACTGAATAAACCATCTGTTACAGTAAATAGATATTAGAATGTGCTGTAAGTCACAGCTAAAACCGAAATTTAACAAACTCATTGCCATTTGTCATATAGGAGGAAACATGAGGAATTGCGTAAAAGCAAGAGTCTAACCGCAACAGAAAATAAAAAGACGGATTGTATTTTTGAAATGTTCGTAATGTTTTATGGGTATTTTAACGCCCACAGACCCACATTTTTACTTATTAATAATACATTTGAGAATTTGCTTTATTTTTAGCTTTACGATCATTTTTTTAACTTATAAAAAAAAGATGAAACATAGCAAAGTCCCAGGACTAATTCTAAATGACGAGTCAGATTTTTTAGTATTTTTGAACCCCTGCAAACTGTTAAAATTTCAGATAAAGAAGGATATGCATATAGCGTATAAATCCTATTTACCATCCTGGGCACTAAGGAAATTTCATAATATATAATGTCATATTTAAGTTTTGAAAACTTTTGAGCAAAAACAGGGCTCTCAATTCTCCAAAAATAATTAAAAGAACAACTAAAATAATTTTTAACTTTACTATATGTGAAGATAATCTACCTAAATTATGTTAAACTGATCATTCTCAACCAAACAAGAGGCCCAAGGGCCTTGTATCGCTCTTCTGATTAATTTACAACCTATCACTTGTATTCGAAGCCTCTAACCCTAAGTATCCTAAGACCAAAGTTGCATCACCTGACAAAGTTTGAAGATTCTTAGCCAAGTAGGACTACTTCTTGGTCTACATTCTTGGAAAACCCAAAATGCATCAACTGACAAAGGTTGATTATTCTAAGCCAATAAATACCTAAGATACTTAAATATAGCCATAAAATGTTGAAAGTAGGTCACTGTGACCTACTTTTTGGTTAACATTCTCCCAAAACCCAAGATGCATCAACTGACAAAGTTTGATGATTCTAAGCCAATAAGCATGATAAGTACCGGAGATACTTAAATATAGCCATAAAATGTCGAAAGTAGGTCACCGTGACCTACATTTTAGTCAACATTTTTCAGAGTCCCAAGATGCATCTGCTGACTAAGTTTGATAATTCTAAGCCAATAAATACCTGAGGTATTCAAAAGTAGGTCATCATGACCTACTTTCTGGTCAACATTCTCTGAAAACCCAAGATGCAACAACTGACAAAGTATGATGATTCTAAACCGATAAGTACTGGAGATACTTAAATATAGCCAAAAAATTTCGAAAGTAGGTCACAGTGACCTAATTTTTGGTCGTCATGAAAACCCAAGATGCATCAACTCACAAAGTTTGATGATTCTAAGCTAATAAATACCTAAGATAAATTATAGCCATAAAATGTTATAAGTTTACCGTGACCTACTTTTTTCATTAAAACTAAAAACCCAAGATGCACAACTGACAAAGTTTGATGATTCTAAGCCAATAAGTACCGGAGAGATACTGAAATATAGCCATAAAATATCGAAAGTAGGTCACCGTGACCTAATTTTTTGGTCATCACTCTCCGAAAACCCAAGTTGCATCAACTCACAAAGTTTGATGATTCTAAGCCAATAAATACCTAAAATACTTAAATATAGCCATAAAATGTCGAAAGTGGGTCACCTTGACCTACATTTTGTTCGACATTTTTCAGAGTCCCAAGATGCATCTCCTGACAAAGTTTGATGATTTTAGGTTTGAAGGTAATCAAAATATGCCTTTTAAACAATTTGAAAACATATGCCTGCAAAATTCTAAAATTAGGTCAGTGACCTATTTTTGCAAAATCCATCTTGGTTCCCGCAACTTACAAGATTAATTCTAACCCTTTCAGTGCCTGAAATAATGGGATTAAATGTTTTAAAAAGGATAAGTCATAAAGTCAGGTACATTTTTTAATTTTAAGAAAGATGTACATCAACTGACTAAGTTTGGTGATCATTTAAAGTGTCCAACAATATTTTAAATCAATTTGAAAACAAATGCCCGCAAAATTAAGAAAATATGTCATACCTACTTTTGTACCATGATAAGTCCTATTCAAGTTACAAGATTTGATGATCCTAGTCCTTATAGTAAGCAAAATATAAACATTTTTATTAATTGTAAATTTAGAACTTTAAAGTGACCTTGAGACCACGGCCCCAGGGTCATGCCTTGAACAATTTTTAATCTTCAACATATCCTGATCCTTGTATTTAAGTTTGGTGAAATTTTAAGTGGTTCTGGAAAGAAGATTTTTTTAGCAACTAGTACTTTTGGTTTTGTTTTCCTGATTCTCCAAATATAATTAAATAAACATGGTAGCCGTAAAATAATTTTGGTACTGATTGGCCAAAGGGTTCTTGAAGTTTATAAAAAGTTTTTTACGCTAAAAATGGCCATGTTAAAGCTGATCCTTCTTAGAAGAGAAAAATTGGATAATAGAGAAATTTCTATTTCATTTGCTTCAAATTTTGGCAGATTTTTGATATGCTTCTAGATAATTTTAATCACATTACATTATTTCCAGACAATTGAAAAGACCTAGGGGTGCTTATCAGGTCCAGTACAATCACTAGATTTAGCTAAGTAGGTAGAATTACCTACGTAGCGTTACTGTATACAGGGTTATTTTCGCCCCATGTTATTTTCGCCCTTTTGCACTTGCGAATTATTTTGCTCTGTTTTAAATTCGCCCAGTCTAAGTTTTGTTTTAGAAATTATGCTGTGTAATTTCAATTTGCACCGTTTTAAATTTGCCCAATCAGGAAGAGGGCGAAAATAAACCGGGGGCGAAAATTTCCCTGTATACAGTATTTACCTACCTCAGGTAGCTTTATTTGGCTATTTCAATGCAACTTTTCAAAGTTGTTCCTTTTATTTAAAAGAGACAAAATAATCGTAATTAAATGGCCATTAATATTTATTCTAAAAAGGTTTTAAAATACGATCCAGAGCAGAGATAATTTATACATCGCTGCGTTTGGACAATTTAGAGCAAAACATGTAATTCCATTGTTTGATTAACTGTCCTCTCTATTCTGTGCGGTGAGGCATGGCTGAGTATGATCACTTCACATTGTGCTGAATAATTACCGACCTATTATTGTGTTAACCTGAACTGGACTTCTTTGTCATTTCATTCAAGGAGTAACTGTTCTAACTGTCATACATAGCTCCAAAACTTTCAGAACTTTGATTGCAATTGCTCAGAAATAGACATTTCCTCAAGAATGATTTTTTCATGTTCAACGTTGAAAATGATCACTGCTGACACTGCATCAAAATTATATTTTCTGCACACCCTGAGAAAAAGGCTTTTTTATAAAAATAAATTGATTTGGTAGCTAAATAAAGCTACCTCAGGTAGTTAAAAAAAGCTAAGTAGATAAATCAAGCTACATAGCTAAATCTAGTGATTGTACCTGACTTGCTTATAGTTATAGAGGCAGGGGCAGTTAATGGGGATTAAATGGTAAGTCTTGTTTAACTCTGAATCATTCCTATTACACAGCTACAATGCAAGCTTACATACAGAATATTAATACACGTACAAGTCACAAAAAGTGCCGTTTTGCATATACTAAGTGCCGTTTTCACTTTCAGTAAGTGCCATTTTCACGACACTAGGTACCGTTCGAATGATTGTAAATGACTAAATATTTCATCACGTTTCAATTTCAGGCACATTTTCGACATAAATACAAAAACAACATATTAAATACCCAGTAAAAATAATTTTTTGTTACATATATAAATTGCTCGAACCGGCAATCCTTTATCACAGTCTAAAATTATGTCACCTCAAAAACGATTACCGAGAAATCGAATTCGCAAAAGCACTTCACATTCCATGCTGTTTAAACTTAATAACTACAAATAATCATACCCACCGTTCGCAATGCAAACTGTTGAACCTAAGAAAAACACAAATTAAATCGTATAATGACGCTTAGCTTTCTCCGAAGACTCTTCTGAGTTGCCGGAAGACGCTGAGAGGCCGATTACAGGTATACGCATGCGTGAAATATTCTAAATCACAAAATGTATCGGCGTCGCAACTATATTTCCGGAATACTAAAATCGGTTGAAAAATCTCTCTTGGGTGCATGATTGAATTTCATACACTGTTTATAAACATTATTACAGACATTCTAGTGCATATTCTAATAGGTATTCTAATACTAATTCTAATAGGTAATTTACTATAAAGATTTTCAATGCACCATGCTTTATTTCATACTATCATGGAACTAAACACACCCTGGGGACACTATCCCCAAACCCAGAGGTTAGGCATTTTAAAATGTTTAGGGCTTATTGATTATTATAAGCTTAATCATACTCATGCAAAGTGTTTGACTGCCTATAATTTTCAGAAGTAAAAGAGTTATCTATAGTAACGCACTTTCCATATATAATGAGTTATCTATAGTAACACTTTCCCTATATAATCAAGACAAACCCCCACCCCAAAACCCTTCACCCTGGGGCCACAAATTTCACAATTTTGAAAGAGGCACCCTTGGTCATCATTACCATGCACCTAGTTTATCTGTTTTATTTACAGGGGGAAAGAAGAAGATTTCTAAAGAATTTTACATTTTCACTATATGATCAACAAAGCCCCGCCCTAAGTAAGAACCCCTGACCCTGGGGCCATGGATTTCACAATTTTGGTAAAGGGCCCTATGCTGATTAAAATTATGCCAACAGTTTGACTGCTTGATGTCCAGGAGTAAAGAAGAAGATTTTTAAAGATTGCATTAATTTTAGTGGTTTTGGCCCAGCTCCTCAGGCCCCAGGAGGGCAGGGGCCATGAAAATCACAATTTTTGTTTCCCTTTACCCATAGATGCTTTGTGCCAAAACTGGCTAAAATTGGTTTAGTAGTTTCAGAGAAGAAGCTGAAAATGTTCCTTCTCCAACTGCTCTACATTGTTTCTTTTCCTTTTCTTTGCTTCTCTTTCCTTTAAACAGAATTCTGTACTCTGTCTTGATTTAGTTTTACTTTTTAAAGTACTTTCTCTGTCCTTCTGCTTTGTCTTTGAATTTTCTCTACTTTTCTTTTTGCAAGCAAGTTCTTTCTCTTTAAATTCTTTACTTTGTCTTGCTTTAGTTTTACTTTTTAATGTACTTTCTCTGTCCTTCTGTTTTGTCTCAGAATTTTCTCTGTTTTTTTGTTTGGAAGCAAGTTCTTTCTCTTTAAATTCTTTACTTTGTCTTGCTTTGGTCATACTTTGTAATGTACTTTCTCTGTCCTTCTGTTTTGTCTGAAAATTTTCTCTGTTTTTTTGTTTGGAGGCAAGTTCTTTCTCTCTAAATTCTTTACTCTTCCTTGCTTTGGTCATACTTCTAAGGTTACTTTCTCTGTCCTTCTGCTTTCTCTCTGGATTTTCTCTGACAATTTTTTTTTAGGTAAGTTCTTTCTCTTTAAATTCTTTACTCTGCCTTGCTTTAGTCATACTTCTAAGGTTACTTTCCCTGTCCTTCTGTTTTATCAGCGAGTTTTCTCTTCTTTTTCGCATATAATTTCTCATATATTCATTTCGATTTTCTTGAGGTGAATCAGAAGTGTTACATTTTTTTGACATATTCTCTTGGAAGTCAAAGTACTTATCAATTAAAGAAGGTCGTTTGCTTCCCGCATTAGATACACTTGTTATTTGTGTTACAGACACTGGCTGAATCTCAAACTGGCTTGTCATTGAAATATTGCAACTTTGATAAAATGCAAACATGTAGTCCACAAGTTGATCGATATCACTAAAAGTGATTTTAATAGCCTTACCATCTGCAGATGAAAGACCGTCCTCTCCATGTGAATACGAATCAAAAAATACAGGACAGTTCTTGTCATTGACATATATTGCTGAGCAAAGTCCTCCAACTATAATTAATCCTTGATTGAATAGTCTAAAGAGTAGCTCAATACCTGTCTTCAAATTATTACTTTGGCATGAATTGTCCCAATCAATGTGAGTTACTGTTCCCTAGATCTCTTCATGATAGCATATTTCATACTGGTTATCGTTCACAAAAACAAAATTGGGAAGTTCTTGAAATTGTAGCATTTTGATACAATTTGAACAGTTGACTGTAATTCTGCAATTCTGACTCGATATAAATCATCCGCAGCAAAGAGAACTTCATCTAGTTCTGCTGAAGTAGACGCACTTTTCAAAATGATCGACATCAAAGCATTGCATGTGCACTGAACTCCTCTTGAGAAAGGTGGAAATAAATTAATAGCTTGATTAATTGTTGCAAATAATTTTGTCACAGGCAAATTTTTCTCATTGAAAGACAAACATGAAGCTTGTTCAGGGCAAGAGAAACTTTCGCTTGCTTTTTTTTTAAATCTAAAGAAAAATTATCAGTATCCTTGGAATAAAATGCCACATTGTTAGATGTCATAGAATGAAGTGGCAAACTGTTGAATTTACAAGTTTCGAAGGTAAACAGGTATAGTTTAGAGACCCAGAAGACAAATTTGCATTGTTAATACATGTAGTATCCAAAGGCATATTGGCAGAGTTCATAGTGTCCGAAGGCAAATTTGCAATGATACTGGTGCCCGAAGGCGAATTTGCACTGTTTCTGGTGCCCGAAGGCGAATTTGCACTGTATCTGGCGCCCGAAGGCAAATCTAGTACTCTTTTTAAGCAGGCAGTATCCCCCCTGTCTTTAGCACTATTTTTTACGTGGCTAGCTTCCACGAGTTTCAAAGGTCCGTCAATTGTTGCGTCAATTGTTGGGTCTTTCGTACTATTTTTTACGTGGCTAGTATCCACGAGTCTATTGTCACTTCTACCACGACTCTGGTTCCCCATCTTCACCAGTCCCATCCTCCAGTTCTTTTTGCGAGGCATCATCCAATTTCTTCAAAATATACAAAAAATTCAATCAGTATTACTATCCCTTCAGAAATACGTATTTTTCAATTATATCTCCAAAATAAAACACTATTCGCCCGGCGGCAACAAACTTCAAAAAAATATTTTTAGTAGATAAGTCACAGTAAACGTCACAAGGTCATTGACCTTAGTGTCATTTGAAAGAATGTAATCAGTGAAGTAAGCATACCAAATATGAAATCTCTATCTCTCATGGCTCAAAAGTTGTGGTAAAAGTTCTAAAGCTATTCTAGCATATAGGTCAGTCAAGGTCACAAGGTCATGACCTTGGTGTCATAAGGAAGAACTTTATTAGTGGAGTATGCATACCAAATATAAAGTCTCTACCTTTAATGGTTCAAAAGTTACGGTGAAAGTGAAAAAAAAACTATTTTTAGCATATAGGTCACAGTCAATGTCACAAGGTCATTGACTTGGTTGTCATTTAAAAGAACTTTATTGATGGAGTATGCATAATAAATATGAAGTCTCTATCTCTCATGGTTCAAAAGTTGTGGTGAAGGTTAAAGAACTTTGACAACAGACAAACTGAATGGACAAAAACAATATACGCATCTACTGATCGTAGGGCATAATTAAATTTGGGCCCAGGATAGGACTTGCGTTGAGAGTTGAAGTTCTGATATCAAATTAAAAATATGTCTCTTTGCATATGCAAACTTGTCTGACTTGTTTTCAATTAAGATTCCTTATTTTATAAACATGTCATTTCCCTACAATATATGAATCCTAATTCAAACATAAAATGTTAAATTTATTACATAAATAGTCAATCAGGTCAAAAAGTGTTGACACACAACTCCATACTTATTGCATCTTTATGAATGCTGCAGGATAAACAAAACACTTGAGCAGAAAATTCAGTAGGTTGGACAAGCCTCACCTTCCATCACATTTTCTTAGCCTCGTCCAAATATCACTTCTAATTTAGGATATTATAAATAATCTTTTATTTCTATATTTAAACACGAAGAAGTGAATGGTTTCTTTAAAACTGAGCTAAACACTTTTCAAGAAAAAATATGTCATAAGAAAGGTCATGGTTGAAAAGATGATGCAGATGCATAGCTCTCAACAAAATCTAACATCATGGTGTTTGATAAAATTATCTTGAATGGGTTTCTTAAAACCAAGCTAAATACCAATCTCAGAAAAGCGAAGTCAAGGTCAAAGGCATGGTTGAGATCAAAAAATGTAGATGCAATTTAATTGCTCTCATTGTATGTTAATCATCATCTAAAATTTGACATCACTATCCTGAATGTTTTTTTTTTAAACTGAGCTAAACACAAAAAGTGAGGTCAAGGTGAAAGAAAGGTCAAAGTCAAAAGTGTTGATGCAATTCAATAGCCCCAATCAGTATGTTTCCACATTAAAGTTTCATTAAAATAATTACCAATAAATGGTTTCCTAACAACTGAACTAAACACAAGTTTATAAAAATAAGGTCATGGTCAAAGGTCAAGGTAAAAAAAAATGATGATGCAGATGCATAGCTCTTATCAATATCTATCATCAAATGAAGTTTGATAAAAATATCTTGAATAGTTTCTTTGAAACTGGGCTTTGAACAGACCTAAATGTAATGTGCAACGGAATGACAGAAGATAAACATGACAAACACTATATGCCCCGGCCATATTCGTCGCAGGGCATATACATTACCCTGGTCACTCATCTGGAAAATGTAGGCAAGATTCAAGATCTAAAGCAAGTATTATTCATCTTATTCTGATAAATATAGTTTCCAAGGACACTCCTGAACAAACAAAATAGAAATACCAAAGAAATACAAATGGTAAGAAGCATCAAAATAAAATCATTAAACAACATGTTCCAAACAATCTTTTTTTTTCTGGTTAGTGTATATCTCAACATCAATATCAATACAAGTATGAATCAAGTAGAACTTATAGTTACTTAAAAGGCCTGTTTAAACATTTTTTAACCTGTTTACTTTTAATATCAAGAAAATTTTGGTTAATTCCAACATATACAACAAATATGGAAGTTTTCATCCTTATATGCACCACTTATGCACATTTATTCAGAACAGGTCATATTATGAACCTATTCATAAAACATTACCCTGGTCACTCATCTGGAAAATGTACACTTAACAAAACTTCTTAGTGTTAACCCTAATAAATGTAATTATATAAAAAATACATCATAGAATGGATTGAAATTTTCAATATTTTGTAACCAATGTATCTCCTTAACAATCGATAAAAGAAAATCGAATATCACATGAGAAAATCAATGTACCGTGACGAAGTTAAAAAACAAGAAAACGGCTCGTCGCAGCACGTGTTTCTTGAAATCGGGTAAATTTTTTTACCATTGTCAATCTTCAACGAGTGTTTGAATGAAAAAAACATGAAACATGGGCAGAATGTCCATTGAGGAAAGAGCAATAGCCGTTGGAATGCTGGTATCAGGATCGTCCTTACGACAGGTAATACTTATTTTTAATCTGATGTTTTTTTAGCTCGATGTCATCTGTAAAAATTGACAACCAGTATCAAATGTCATTTTTACCCATTTTTACAGCAGGTTGCGCGTCATTTTCACCGACAACTTACAGCAATTCGCAAGCTTTGGGCCAAATTCAACCAAACCGGAAGTGTTCAGGATCTTCGTCGAAGGCCAAGATCTCGCGTCACAACAAGGTTTCAGGATCGTTGCATGGTTCTCAACCACTTAAGAGATAGATTTAAGCCTGCAACTTTAACTACAAGACAAACAAATGGTACCCATGGTCGACCAATATCACCCCAGACAGTGCGAAACCGCCTCAAAGAGGTACACTTACGTGCAAGACGTCCAAGGAGGGTTTTGGTATTAACCCGACGGCATCAAATTGCACGTCTTGCATGGGCGAGAAGACACCTCAGACTTACTAGAGCTGACTGAGCAAATGTTTTATTTGTGGATGAAACCAAAATAAAGCTACGAAGTGCTGATGGCAGGAAAAAGAGTGTACCGCTGGACGTCACAGTGCGGCCTGTGTTGAGGAGATGGACAGATTTGGTGGTGGTGGTAATCTTATGGTATGGAAAGGAGTGTCAATGCACACGAAAACTCCAATCATTCGTGTTAACGGCGGTCTAACAGCAGCGAGGTATCAAAATGACATCCTGAGACCGGTTCTTGTCCCGCATGTTGCAAGAAACAGAGGCATGGTTTTGGCACAGGATAATGCCCCCTGTCATAGCGCTAGAACAACCCAACAATTTCTGGCAATAAACAACATCCGTGTGATGCCCTGGCCTGCAAAATCCCCGGATCTAAATCCGATAGAACACAATTGGGACTTGATCAAAAGAAATGTGAAAGCTCTCCCTCCTCCGCACGACATCAACGCATTAGAAAGATCTGTTCAGCAGGTTTGGCAGCAGATACGTCAGCCAACTATTCAGAGATACATTGTATCAATGAGAAAGCGATGTCTTGCTGTGATTAGGGCGAGAGGTGGTCATACTCCATATTGATTGATTTCTGTGAATTTCCATTCAGAGGGTACACCATTTTCTAGACTCATTGCTGAGGAGTATGACGACTAATTTACATGAAGTTTATGTATCATGACAATGAAATAAGTATCATTAAGTATGAATTAAAGAAATTACTTAGTGTTTTTCTTTGTTCATTAAAACTAAGAAAACCTTGGGTGAACACTTAGAAGTTTGGTTCAGTGCAGATTAAATTCAGAATCCAAAGCAAGTATGAAAGTTTCATTCCTAGATACATCATCCATGTTTATTTTTTTGGTTAAAATATTGTTTGAATTCATTCATATGGAAAATAAAGGTCAGATCCAGCATCCAAAGTAAAATGTTACATGGACAATAATGTCCCCTACCAGGTATTTGCAATATTTTTGCAAAATCCATCTTGCTTCACCGACACTGAATATGCTATAATATTGCACTTTTACATAGTCATTACATAGCCTTTTTAATGATATTAAGAATTGTACAGTTGCACAATGTTTTGCAAGCTTTAAACAAACTTTTAAAATTTCAGATAAAGAAGAATATGCATATACCGTATAAATCCTATTAACCATCCTGGGCACTAAGGAAATTGTGATAAAGGGGCGGTTTTTTTTTTAGTATCCTCATAATATTTAATGTCATATTTTAAGTTTTGAAAACTTTTGAGCAAAAACAGGGCTCTCAATTCTCCAAATATAATTAAAAGAACAACTTAAATAATTTTTAACTTTACTTTACGTGAAGATAATCTACCTAAATTATGTTAAACTGATCATTCTTAACCGAAAAATTGGATAATAGAGAAATTTCTATTTCATTTGCTTCAAAATGTTGGCAGATTTTTGATATGCTTCTAGATAATTTTAATCACATTACAGGGGACCCTTATTTCCAGACAATTGAAAAGACCTAGGGGTGCTTATCAGGTCCAGTACAATCACTAGATTTAGCTACGTAGGTAGAATTACCTACGTAGCGTTACTGTATACAGGGTTATTTTCACCCCGTGTTATTTTCGCCCTTTTGCACTTGCGAATTATTTTGCCCCGTTTTAAATTCGCCCAGTCTAAGTTTTGTTTTAGAAATTATGCTGTGTAATTTCAATTTGCACCGTTTTAAATTCGCCCAATCAGGAAGAGGGCGAAAATAAACCGGGGGCGAAAATTTCCGTGTATACAGTATTTACCTACCTCAGGTAGCTTTATTTGGCTATTTCAATGCAACTTTTCAAAGTTGTTCCTTTTATTTAAAAGAGACAAAAAAATCGTAATTAAATGGCCATTAATATTTATTCTAAGAAGGTTTTAAAATACGATCCAGAGCAGAGATAATTTATACATCGCTGCGTTTTGACAATTTAGAGCAAAACATGTAATTCCATTGTTTAGTTAACTGTCCTCTCTCATGCGTGCGGTGAGGCATGGCTGAGTATGATCACTTCACATTGTGCTGAATAATTACCGACCTATTATTGTGTTAACCTGAACTGGACTTCTTTGTCATTTCATTCAAGGAGTAACTGTTCTAACTGTCATACATAGCTCCAAAACTTTCAGAACTTTGATTGCAATTGCTCAGAAATAGACATTTCCTCAAGAATGATTTTTTCATGTTCAACGTTGAAAATGATCACTGCTGACACTGCATCAAAATTATATTTTCTGCACACCCTGAGAAAAAGGCTTTTTTATAAAAATAAATTGATTTGGTAGCTAAATAAAGCTACCTCAGGTAGGTAAAAAAAGCTAAGTAGATAAATCAAGCTACATAGCTAAATCTAGTGATTGTACCAGACTTGCTTATAGTTATAGAGGCAGGGGCAGTTAATGGGGATTAAATGGTAAGTCTTGTTTAACTCTGAATCATTCCTATTACACAGCTACAATGCATGCTTACATACAGAATATTAATACACGTACAAGTCACAAAAAGTGCCGTTTTGCATATACTAAGTGCCGTTTTCACTTTCAGTAAGTGCCATTTTCACGACACTAGGTACCGTTCGAATGATTGTAAATGACTAAATATTTCATCACGTTTCAATTTCAGGCACATTTTCGACATAAATACAAAAACAACATATTAAATACCCAGTAAAAATAATTTTTTGTTACATATATAAATTGCTCGAACCGGCAATCCTTTATCACAGTCTAAAATTATGTCACCTCAAAAACGATTACCGAGAAATCGAATTCGCAAAAGCACTTCACATTCCATGCTGTTTAAACTTAATAACTACAAATAATCATACCCACCGTTCGCAATGCAAACTGTTGAACCTAAGAAAAACACAAATTAAATCGTATAATGACGCTTAGCTTTCTCCGAAGACTCTTCTGAGTTGCCGGAAGACGCTGAGAGGCCGATTACAGGTATACGCATGCGTGAAATATTCTAAATCACAAAATGTATCGGCGTCGCAACTATATTTCCGGAATACTAAAATCGGTTGAAAAATCTCTCTTGGGTGCATGATTGAATTTCATACATTGTTTATAAACATTATTACAGACATTCTAGTGCATATTCTAATAGGTATTCTAATACTAATTCTAATAGGTAATTTACTATAAAGATTTTCAATGCACCATGCTTTATTTCATACTATCATGGAACTAAACACACCCTGGGGACACTATCCCCAAACCCAGAGGTTAGGCATTTTAAAATGTTTAGGGCTTATTGATTATTATAAGCTTAATCATACTCATGCAAAGTGTTTGACTGCCTATAATTTTCAGAAGTAAAAGAGTTATCTATAGTAACGCACTTTCCATATATAATGAGTTATCTATAGTAACGCACTTTCCCTATATAATCAAGACAAACCCCCACCCCAAAACCCTTCACCCTGGGGCCACAAATTTCACAATTTTGAAAGAGGCACCCTTGGTCATCATTACCATGCACCTAGTTTATCTGTTTTATTTACAGGGGGAAAGAAGAAGATTTCTAAAGAATTTTACATTTTCACTATATGATCAACAAAGCCCCGCCCTAAGTAAGAACCCCTGACCCTGGGGCCATGGATTTCACAATTTTGGTAAAGGGCCCTATGCTGATTAAAATTATGCCAACAGTTTGACTGCTTGATGTCCAGGAGTAAAGAAGAAGATTTTTAAAGATTGCATTAATTTTAGTGGTTTTGGCCCAACTCCTCAGGCCCCAGGAGGGCAGGGGCCATGAAAATCACAATTTTTGTTCCCCTTTACCCATAGATGCTTTGTGCCAAATTTGGTTGAAAATGGTGCAGTGGTTTCAGAGAAGAAGCTGAAAATGTTCAAATGTTAACACACGACACACGACGCACGACGGACGACGACGGACAGAAACGGATAGCAATAGGTCACCTGAGTAACTCAGGTGACGTAAAAATTGTCTTTTCCATTCTATACATGTACAAATGCACTCATTGCTCCGTGAAGTCTTTCAAAGTCATTGATTTTTGCTTTCTTTTATCAAGTCTATCTGTCTTTAGAAATCGATATTTTTTAAAACGATACGATGTTTTACATTATCTTTTGGCATATGAAGTAATGAAACAATACTTAATACTTTCAACATTTAAATTTTATTTTGTTTAAATTCATATATTTTTACTACTTCAGACTAACTAAAACAAGAGGCCCACGGGCTACATCGGCTACCTGAGCACATGGGTTAGTTAAAAAAACACAAATCAGCCCAGAGATGAAAAGTTTACTTGTTGGGGGAGAGGGGATTTGAATTTTCTATAAATTGTCACTATATCAATAAAGCATACGTGTATAACTTCGCCATACTTGAAAGAAGATTTTTAAAGATTTCTTCAACATATTACTTGATCTCACGTTGTGACTCCTCACTCCATCCCCCCCCCCCCCGACCCCCGGGAACATTATTTGAATAAATTTAAATCTTCACTACTTGCAGATGCTTATATGTCAATTTGACTAAACAAAACTTTTCTGTTCTAGAGAATATTTTTTCCTATCTTTAAAATTCTTCTTATGAACAGCAAAGTCATGACATGATTGATGAAATTTATATGAAAGCATCCTCAGATAGTGTAGTTTCAAGATAGTTCAAATCAGAATTCTTGGGAGTAGGGTGGGGACACAATAAGGGATCAATTTTTACATAGGAATATATTCTAAAATATCTTTCAAAAAAATTCTGGAGAACACCAAATCCATGATTAGTATTTTTTATATGGAACTAATAGAAGCATCCTCAGGTGGTTAAGATTCAGGTTTGTTTAAATTATGACCCCCAGAGCAGGCATGGTGTAATCGCAATAGATTTTAATGATTACTTTTTTTCAAGTAATCGACAGTAATCTGTAATCGAAGAGATTTTCGATTACTTGTAATCGTAATTTAATCGATTACTGCTAAAATTTCCAATGTAATTATAGTTACTTTTTTGATTACTTTCAATTATTTATATAATTATATACAAATACATTACTTTAGGATACATGAAAATTACTACATTATTTTGAATATATTTTCTACTTTGATCAATGAGTGTGGACCTAAAATTATTATAAATTAATTGATCATGTTGTATGTGTTCATTTTACAAACTTACTTTTATAATCATATAATCATTAATAATGATTCAAAGTAAAATTATCATTATAGACATACATTTTTCAGTAATCTTGCCCATGGCTGCCTTTTTCATATTGTTAGCCACAATGTTGGATAAAATTTTCGGAATATAAAATAATATAAAGCAAAAATTCTGATTTCAATTGTTTTATATAGATTTGCAAGTAGTGAAGATAAATAAAATATCTACTTGCTAGGACCTTATAGAAAAGTAAGAGGAGAGAAATACTTATCATATCTGCTTGTTTTTTAAATTTGCAGAATCATTTCATGTTTAAGTTCAAATTTCACTTGTTTTGAAAAGTTCGTGGACTGATATTTGTAAATTAGAGGGGTTATTAATTATAAGTGTCAAAATATTATATCTAAAAATATTTGTTTTGTTATGTGTGAAGTGCACATAATTAAGTTTAACAGAAATCAACTTTATATCATTTTAAAATCAACATTTTAACTCCACTGTAGACAAACAATCTGATAGAAAAATGGCGTCAATAATTCTCAAAAGAACTGTTTCATTTCACACAAATAATTATTTAGTTATACTTGCTATTAGTTATACTTAATTTTTTAAGGTTACATCTCGTTTCCATGTTTTCATTGTTAAGAGTTTTAATTTTTTATCTATTTATTTTTTTCAAATGATAAAAACACTGAAGATCATTTATATGCGTTGACTTTCCAACATTTTCAGAATGTTAAAATACTTGTAAATCACAGTGAAATATTATATAATTTCTGCAACAATCAAATGTTATTAAATATGGAGGTTCAAAAAAACTGCGTAAATACATTAAAATTTCAGTTGATATCATCAAAATTACACATAATATTTGAATATTTTTTGTACTTTGATAAATGAGTTGGAAGAAAATTGAAAGTTATCAAATTAATTGAAATCATGTTGTCTAACTTTATAATGGATTACAATCGATTACAGGAAAACACTGATTGTTTGTGGCAATCGATTATTAATTGATTGCACAAAATTCCTTGAAAATAATCGATCATTAATTGCTTACATTTTTCAAAAATCTTGCCCATGGCTGCCTCAGAGTTACGTTGTTGCCACAATGAGGGATAAAACTTTTGCGAAGACTATGTATACCAAAATATTACTCTTTGAACAGAAAAGTTTTGTTTTTTAAAAACTGACATGCAAATTGACATCTGCAAGTAGTGAAGATTTAAATTTATTCAAATAATATCTCCGGGGGTTCGTTGCAAGCTGGTTAGTGAGGATACCACAATAGGAGAGAAAGTAATATGATTTAAGAATTTTTTTAAAACTTCTTTTGACATAACTTTTGAAAGTTATGTACTAGGGTTTTCGTTCGAAAAGTTCGTTACGATGTCAATTTTCGTCATATTACCACTAGAAATTAAACTAAGCAAAATATAATTTGTAAAAATATTTGTTTTGTTGATGTGTGAAGTTTCATACCATTAAATTTAACATAATCATTCTTTACATCATTTTAAAATCAACATGTTTTGACCTTGACCTTAAACATTTAACGGCAATGTAAAAACGTCAAAACAACTGGCGTAAATAATTTCATAAAACATATGTATCCCTATACATTTCACACAGTATAATCCAATGCCTTGGATTGAATCCTTTTTAAAAAAATTTATTTTTTAAGAATTTTTCTCAGGTATGATTTTCTTTGTTCAAGGTTTTAATTTATTGTATTACTTAACTCTGCTTTCACAAAAAATAACTCTCAAGCGCCCATATCATTCAACTAGACCTCAAAAATATAAATTATTAGATAATTTCTTGACGTTCCAACTTTTTAAAGTTTTTGTTCAGAATTTTACAATCAAATCGTAGCTTCACAAATTGTTCTCATCCGATACAGAGTCTCTGTCACTGAAATACTGCCTGTACTATTTGTACAGTCATGCACAACTCGCTTGTGACATAATTTTTTGATTCCTCCAACATTTTTTGAGTTTATCAGGGATTTTCCTGAGTAAAACATCAAATTGCATTGTTATCTGCTGCTCCGTGACGTTGTAAAACATCATAGTTTTTGTTGTCTTCAATAAGGACTACCTATCTTCTCAAGTTAATTTCTTTTCAACAAAGCAAATTATAAATCCATTATTTAGTATACGAATTGATGTAACAATTAATAATTTGAACTTCTTGGTTGTGTTTCGTTTTTGCTCCATTTTACAGAGAATACGACTACAGACATTATATCGTGTATTGTCTGTAACTTACTAAATTATGACCTGCTCCGCGATCCGATTTTTGCATTTCTAAAATGACAAGTTTTGAATAAATCCTAATATTTTGGATAAAATTAATACAAATCATTTGAATTTATTGTAAAAATATTTCTACCAAATTTGGATAATATATGACGTGATATTCTCAAGTTATAGAAAATTCAAACCCCTCTCCCCCAACAAGTGAGCCTTTCAATACTGAACTAATTTGTGTTCTTTTAACTAGCCCATGTGCTCAGGTGAGCGATATGGCCAGTGGTCCTCTTGTTTAAGTTAGTCTGAACTAATAAAAGATATATGACTTTAAACAAAATAAAATTTAAATGTTGTAAGTATTAGGTTTTGTTTCATTACTACAGATGCTTAAAGGTATATCGCAGCGTTTAAAAAGATATTGATTTCTAAAGACAGATAGACTTGATAAAAGAAAGCAAAAATTTATGCAGTAGTTACCCCATATCATACTGTTGGTTATGTGCAAATACCCGATGGGCATAGCTCCCGAGTTGTCATTATGACCACGCCCATCGGGTATCTGCACATAATCAACAGTATGATATGTGGTAAATGACTTGTACCATAGTTTTCAAAAATTTCAAAAATCATTCATATGTAAGTCAGCTTAGGAATCTGTCGGACTGATTCTCGTGAATGAAACATGAAGTTTTTGGTTTCAAAGATACATTTGGATTTTACATGTTTTTACGCTCCTTCGTGTCCATCCGTCCATCTTGTATAGGGTAAGTGATTTTATAAAATAATTTTCCAAAAATTGATTGTATGTTGTTTAACATTCTTGTCGAGAATTTTATGAGGAATTTTATGGAGATGCCACCACTTGCTGCTGGAGAACTACAAATTTTGTCCTATACTCGGCACTCAGAGTCATTGAGCAGAGAGGGATCTTCTTCGTGCCACCATCTTCTACGACACGGGACCTCTGTTTATACGGTCTCCACGTCCCACACTGGGATTCGAATCCTTGCTACGTGACTTTAGGGCAGGAGCTCTAAACACTGGGCCACGCGGGCGACATTGCAAAATTTCAAAATTTAAACATATCCAGTCCGTTTAAAAAGTTTGTCTGATTTATGTAATTGAAAAAATAACAAGTTTGGTTTCAATGATATTTGTTAATTTGATATGATTTTTTTTCTCGTAAATTTCAATTGTAAAAATTACATAATTTAAATGTATTATGAATTTGATTTAACTTAAAATTTTATAAACCCGATACAAAATTTGCCGTGCACAATAGTACGTTGATTGAAATGTTTGTTAGTTGTTATGTTTATTTCAATTTAAGGAAAATTTTATATTTGGTTGGCTAAATCCGCTATCGAAAAGGTTATTTAATTAAGCACAGTAGTGTATACACGTTTGTTTTTACGTCATGCATGTACTGTGTTCCCTTTGTTGGTTATCAAAAGAACGATGTATTGGAATCTACTTTAAGCTAACGTCACCCTGGTCATTAAACTATTTAAAAAAATGTTTAAAAAATCAAGCGATTTCTGAAGTTTTTCCTTCATTTTTTAACTAAAGTTAAAGTATTAATAGCCGTTTTTAATTGTTATTTATCAAAGACCTATATATATAATAAACAAATGCTACGTATTTAAGTTTAATGTTTTATTCGAGTTGGCAGGTATTGTCCACAGTGGTCTACACAACAGTGGGGCAGCCGGCAAAATGGCATACCCCCAACATCAACATAAGTTGTGCCCTCCCTGACGGGAAAAGTAGCACGCTGGGTTGACCTCATTCGTGCTACGGACACATTCAACACAAATTATCTTTTAATTATATTATTTTGCTTTAGCTTTACATTGTATAAGATATGATTTTCAAAGTCAACATCACATATATCAACATCAACCATCACATATCTCAACATCAACCACAAAAAGTCAACAAAATCAACAGTTCAATGGTTAAATTGAAGGTGACGATTTCGCCAATTCGACCACTGTGAAGTATAGTTTACTGTCTCTCCCTGAACTCCTCGAATGGATAATTCGCCAAGTTGACCCTTGTCATGCATGGTATTCGGTCAGAGATCATTCCAAAGGTCCCAGAATACGGAAATAGCAGGCAATTCAGATCAGCATCGTTAGTCTCCTTCAAGGAAATCTCTAATATCTGAAAAGACAAAATCAAAAACCCAGAGCAGAAAAAGATTCTCAATAACATTTGCATAACTCTAATAAATTTGGTATAACTAAACCATGTAAAACAATGAAAAACGTTATTTAAACAAACAAAAGGAGAAAGGGTATATACTTAACACCTAGCTCAAGGGTTGAGGTGGGAGGGTATTTCATAATACAAAAACATAAATCGGATACTTTCATCACCCACCTTTCACTTTCATTGATGCATAGAAATGGGGAGATAACCCGTAAACCTAGTGACTAAGTACCGACACTGTATGGATGGATAAATAAATTCCGGCTTATCACATTTACTAGTTTTTTTCCACAAAAAGGAGGGGAATGATGACATATAATAAAAGGATAGAGCATTGATAACGGCACATATTGTGAGATGAACTCAAATATGCGGTATTATTACAAAATGCTGTATACAAATGATAATTTTTACTCTCCTGAATTTGGTATGATTATTTCATTTAAAGACCGTGCATTATTGTTTTATAAATAGTTCTTTGTTCCCGACTCGATGGGCTGAGTTATAGAAAAGTGTGGGTTATGTAAAGAAAACCCACACTTTCAACAAAAGAAATCACAACTAACTATGGTACAAGTAGTAGTTACCCCATATCATACTGTTGGTTATGTGTAGATACCCGATGGGTGTGGTCATAATGACACGAGGGAGCGTAGCTCCCGAGTTGTCATTATGACCATGCCCATCGGGTATCTACACATAATCAACAGTGTGATATGGGGTAAATGACTTGTACCATAGTTTTCAAAAAATCATTCATATGCAATTCAGCTTAGGAATCGGTCGGACTGGTTCGCGAGATTGAAACATTAAGTGTTTGGATTCAAAGATGCATTTGGATTTTACATGATTTTACGCTGATCCATTTGTATAGGGTAAGTACTAGATTTTATAAAATAATTTTCCAAAAATTGATTGTATGTTGTTTCCTTTGTCTCCTTCTGACCACGTCAATGGAATACAGGGTAAGTGATTTGTATACAATCCTTTTCCAATTTTGCTACAAATTTTGCCCTATACTCGGCACTCAAGGTCATTGAGCAGTGAGGGATTTTCTTCCTGTTACATGTAACACCTTCTGCGACATGGGACCTCTGTTTATACTTGTGATTCAACTCCTTACTTCGTGACTCTAGCAGGCGCTTTAACCACTGGGCCACGCAAGCGACATAAAAATTAAACATATCTAGGCCCGTTTAAAAAGTTTGATTTATGTAATTGAAAAAATAACGTGTTTGGTTTCAATGATATACTAGTGTGTAAATTGATATTATTTTTTTTTCTAGTAAATTTCAATCGTCAAAATTACATACTAGTAATTTGAATTTATTATGAACTTGATTTAACTTAAATTTTTGTACCGTGCACAGCACGTGGTACGTTGATTGAAATGTTTGTTAGAGGTTATGTATATTTCAATTTAATGAAAATTAGATCTTTGATCGGCTAGATTCGCAGTCGAAAAGGTTATTTAAGAACAGCAGTGTACACTTGTTTTTACGTCAAGTATGTTCCGTGTTTCCTTGTTGGTTATCAAAAGAACGATATATTGGAATCTACTAAGCAAACGTCACTCTGGTCATTACACTATTTAAAAAAATGTTTAAAAAATCAAGCGATTTTTGAAAGGTTTTTTTCTTCACTTTTAACTAAAGTTAAAGTATTAATGACCGTTTTTAACTGTTATTTATTATAAAATGCTGTATACAATTGAAAATTTTTACTCTCCTAAATTTGGTATAATAAGCCCGTATGATAGTTTCATTTAAAAACCGTGCATGATCGTTTTATAAATAGTTCTTTTGTCCCGACTCGATGGGCGAAGTTATAGAAAAGTGTGGGTTGTGTACAGAAAACCCACATTTTTACGAGTTGATGGCATCAACTCAAGTTATGTTACTGGTTCAAATCATTCCCCCAAAGGTCCTTTCAAAATAATCGTAAGGGATTCCCCATGTATCGAAACTAATCACATTTTCGTTTGAGTATTTTGCATACAGATTCTTGTATAATATTGGCTTATTTACAATATTCATGTACTACAGAATAAGAATATGTTTCCTGATATGATTTGAAGTGTTTATAAACTTAAATACTTACTATTTTATTTTTCTGGAATTTGTGTCAATCCGAGAGAGAAAATAGTGCAAGGGGCATGCATGCAGTCAAAAATTGTGACATATCGTGCAAACAAAGTTTTGATTTTTAAGTCAATAAATACTAGTATCTTCAACTATTTCAACTTATTTTAAGTAATTTGAAAATAGATTTTGAAAGAAAATTTACACAATTAAATATTGTACAAACGAGGTTATTTTTACAAGACTGACGTGTTAGTGGTATATAAATAAACTAATCCTTGCGCTGATCCAGTATGCTAATGACCAGCAGGCGCGTAGCTGCCTATACGCAAGTACGCAAGTGCGTACACATCACTTTCCAAAAAAAAAAGAAAGAAAGAAAGAAAGAGGGATAAAAGAAAAGAAGGAAAAAAGAAAGAGAGATTTTTATTCGGGAAAAAAGAGGCACTACCCATGTTTCAAATTATTTTGCGTCTTATTGTTTGGATTCAATTTTTTTCAGCATGTCTGCACATTCAAATTTAGTCCTTTATAAAATCAATTCCAAAAACATCTTTCAACATTCTTGAGGAAAAAAATTGTTAAACCAAAATGTTAATCCGCGTAATCACGGTTATCCGGACAAATATTTGATAAGGAAAGCGATCTAAGGGACTTTGATCGAAAGAAAAAGTTATAAAGGTTTTGGACGACTATCCAAGATTTTTAATTTCCGTAGAGGTAATGAATAAATGTCGTTAAACAACTTAAATTATGGTGAACAAAATAAATAATAATATAGCTTCTTTTACTGATGTTATATACCAATTTAAAGAATTATATTATCATTGAAGCATTCTCGAATCGTTTCAGCTATCAAATATGAAAGTAATAAAAAGACAACAACACCCCTGTTTATATTTTGAAATATTTAAACTCCAATGATAACGATATTGAAATTGCTACTCTGTTTTATCTTGATACACTTGGAAACTTTTTTCCAATACCACAATATGCGTAAATTAATTTGATAAATTATCCTTCTCTTCCCGAAGTATCAATGGAAGCAGTATATCTTATAGCTAAGTGTTTGCTCGAGAAAAGTGATATTATTGTGATTTCTTTTGCGAGAAAATGACTGAAAAATTTCGTAAAATCCAGGAGAATTCCGGGGGCTTTTATAAGACTGGGGGCCTCAGGGCGGCCCCCAGACCCCCGACCGTTTTCTGCGTACACTTCGTTTCCATGCTGGCTACGCGCCTGACCAGTGCAATTTTCCCGCGATAACTAGTGATGAAGTGTTTATATATAGAACACTACTTATATGTTTGTAAACAAAGCCAACAAACCTTGACCGAGTTAAGATAGTCGAAGTAAATCAAATATTAATCTGAAAGGGAAGAAATGAGCTGTACTAGTTGATAAAATATTTTTATGTAAATGCCATTACATCTTGTGCAAACAAAAAAATAACCACTGTCTTCCACAATTTAGATCTGCATCACAACAAGCTTTAAATACAGTAAAGGTCACTTAACATGTCTTTGATTCTTATCTTATTGTCTGCGCTACTCTGGAAAGAGAGTTCCTTTACTATATCCAGCTGTGTCTTACTATCAGATGCTGGCAATGTGATACCGTGAATTTAAAGTACAGAAGACAGTAAAAAAAAAATAACCAAAAAAAAAAAAAAAAAAAATACAGAAAGATTAAATCGGGTGTTATTCATAAATAAAATGAGAAATGTTTGTTTATAAATGTTAATCAAGAGACTAAAAAATCAAATATATTCAACAGTAAATAGATTATGTAAACAATAAATATACCATGCCATTGTGATAAAGTTTTAGTTTTCAGTCAAAAAGCCAAAAAGAATTAAAATATTAATCCTTCATGAATTTATCATTGAAAGTCATGTAGTTGAATTACAAAAGAGCTTAATTGAAAGAAATGCAATATTACATGTGCAAATCAATGAATTGAAGTCAGGTAGATATATTTCAAGAGTGTCTAAATCAAACAAAAAAACATAAAAGTAGAATGTTCATTTCAACTAAAAGTCAAAAAACGTTGAATTTTAAGAGCAGCTAAAAAGGGAGAATTTAAGAATTTATTTTGCATATCAAATACCATACAAGACAAGGAGTTGAATTTCACTAGTGGCTAAATCAAGAAAATATCAATTATACATGCAAATTTTGAAAGACGAGGAGCCGAATTTCAATAACCATATTAAACAAATCAAAATTTTGAATTTTGTAATATGCATATCAATGAAAATAGAGGATTTGAAATTTAAGAGTGGCTTAATCACGAGAAATAAAACATATTGATGTGCACTGAAAATGTCAAATTATTTGTCAATTTATGAAAATAATGAAAATATTTGATGTGCATATTATTGTGCATATTAATGATTTTATTCATTTGCGCTCTTTGTAAGTTATAATTCCCTATTTTAATATTGTTGAAGGTTGGTCCTCTTAGTTCGAAATATTTGTGTGAAAAGCTGCTTTATTTATTTTTTTCATCAGAGCACATAACACATATAACCCAAATATGTATCAGTAACCTCAACTCATTTTAACAGTAAGTAGTTGATCCTTACATCGTGCGTTCGAATCCCACTATGGGATGTGGCGACCGGTACTTCAGATGAGAACGTATCAATGGAGGTCCTTTGTCGCAGTATGTGCTGGCACAAAAAAGATCCATCACTGATCAATGGCCGTAAAGTGCCGAGCATAGGGCAAAATTTGCAGCTCTACATTGGCAAGTAGTGATGCCTATTCATATGAGTGAAAATTCTCGAGAGGGATGTTAAACAGCGTACAAACAATACCATCAACTCGTAGCAGTACTTTCAGTACTTTGATTTACAAAAGAAATCACACCTAACTATGATACAAGACATCGAAAGACGTCACGGACCAGTGAGTGGTCTTTAATTTTTTGCGCCTGGGGAACTAAAACAAACTCTAAAAAATATTGGAGGAACGATGGAAAAAGTGTTAAAAAAAAATAAACCGTGCATTGTGCATGTATGTAATGGATATATGCCGATACTGTTCTATATGTAAAATTATCAGACTGTTTGAGGCCCGTGGGCCAAAACTGTCTGATAATTTTACATATAGAATAGTATGAGGCATATATCTTACTTAAAACATTGCCATTTAAATGTCCAAAAGTTACCTGTAGGAGTCCGATAATAACACAATGGGAGTTTGGGCATCTTTACCCGTCTAATAAGTAGACAAAAGAAATGAAACGGTGAAAACAGTGAGTGAACTCTTGTTTCATTTCATTCATTCAATGGCAGTCGTTTAGCTAAGCAGGACAGGGGTCCGGTGGTGAATGATTTCCTTTTAAATTTGGGACATTTTCATTTATTTTGTGCATAAATTGAAATTGATACAGATTTCATTTTTTGGAAAGTAAAAATGGAGATTTTCATCCTGGAATTCAGTTTTTATATAATGGAAATTCTCAGGTTTTAAAAATGCAGCCACCTGGAAACAATCCTTATAAAATTTATAGGTTTGCCGATTATTTCATAGAAATGGATTAAATTCGCTTATTCATAGTGCTGTATCAAAAACACTTTTAAAAGATGGGAAGTATTAATTTTGAGGAAGGATTAAACTCGATTTCTTCATGGATTTGCTATTTTGTATAGCAACTTGATTTCTTTGCGATTGCCTTCCCTGAATTTTTTTCCTAATATTTTTTTTTTCTGGTTTTTGACATGTTTAATCTTTATTTCACTCTTATTTTTGTTTTTTAAATACCGTCCGATTTTGTTATCATTTCCGTCCGATAATATATTATCAGACTGGTAATTATTATTATCGGAGTTGGCAGGTATTGTCTGGTCTACGGCTACAGGTAAACTTTTAGACTGCAAGAACAAAGGCATGACGTCACAGCAATGTTTTAAAGAATGAAAAAGACAATTTTTAAGAGAGCTCTCTTTATATATACAGTACTTGTACAGCTCAACACACTTTTTAAACTCACATGGATTTTCGCAAAAATTAATGTCACTTTGTTATAAAGCTAAATTGAGCAACAAGGCAACAAAATATACTTAAACGTGATCTTTAACTAATATATTTGATTTGAATTGATTTTAAATCACTAACTTAGAAAATAATTCCCACAAAATAATTGGCAGTATTCTAATATCTCTTGGATGATAAATTATGACTACTCCTAAGTGGTTTTTTCATGATTTCTCGTTAAATGCAGTCGTCTGTACATCGGTTCTTTTTAAAGAAGTCCTTTGCCTTGCCTAGACACAAAACAGTGCACCTCATGTCACTTCTGTATTTTCTGTGCATTAATATGAATCAAAAGCGCAAGATGATAACAGTATTTCTCAGCTATTCGACTTCTTTCCATGTTAAAAAGTTTGCATTCTTTCAGGGTTACTTTCTGAAATTTTGCATCATGAAATATACGTTCAACTGCAACATCTTTAAAGTTTCAGACCTAAAGTGAAAAATTATTTTCGTTTCAATTGTAACAGTTTGCTATTTTTAAGATAAAGATGTTTATTACATATTTAAGGTTATGTCTCATGCTGAAGTTCGATTATATAAAATTTTATTGCAAGAATAATGTGACCTTAATTTATGCGAAAAACCATGTGAGTTTAAAAAGTGCGTTGAGCTGTATACGTGAAACGATTGTGAATAGAATTGGCATATGATTTATATGTTTATGTCATTTTCAAATAGAAACATAAAGATAATGTTGTCAGAGATTAAAAATTAAAAACAAATCAGAATTTTTTTCAAATATTGATAGGGGTTAGGGACAATCCTTTCTGTGAGCACCTTCGAAAATCAAAAATGAACTTCAAAAATTTTATGTATATTGTAATGCTCTGCGTATAATACAAGTTATCGCATTGCATTATCCTTGGAAGTTTTGGGCGTTGCCAAATTAGGAGAGGTATAGTCTAGTCCAATTAATAGAAAAAATACTTTTAATGGCAAATCATTATTATTTGGTCCAACATAGTTTTTAACCTATTTTGGGTATGCTAAATCCGATAAAAAAAAATATGCTGGCTTTCATGAAAATGACACGAAGAAGTTTAAAATGGCGATTCAAAATGGCGGACATCCAATTTTTCTAATTATGTCGCCCCGATTTTCTCTGTTTTTTTTATCCAATCTTGTTTTCCTCAAAGGACGATCACTGGTTGTAGTTGTGCAGTGAGGTCGTTCAAAGAATGTGTAAAAAGCGACGAATTTTGTCCGCGATGTTCTCTCTGGTCCCTAAACGTTCGTCATGAAACTTTTCTTATTTTAATGATTAGTATCTGTAGTTGTGCGTTTCAATTTATAAATAATCGATTAAAACCAGGGGAATGTTCATTCTTTAATTTCGTTTTTCTCAAACTACGAAGCAATCGTTCTAACATGTATTCAATGTGTCTTTAAAAATAATTGTAATGAGTCGCTCAAGATTAAGATGCACACATGTGTTCTCCAAGGTCTAGGTCAAAGGGTCAAAGTTCTTCGTATCCAATAAAAGTTCTTTTCAAAGGATTACATATTTGAAATTCGAACCGTTCAAACGTAAGGTTGTTGAAGACTCTTTTGAAGCGCATTTATATTGATATAACCAACTTACAAGTTTTTGAATGTTTCATTCATAAAATTCAGTATTCCTGATGTGATTTTAGTTTGCCAAATTTTTTATAATTATTTTATTTTATCTATATAAAAAATAACGACAGCTGCATTTATTTGCATTTCAAGTTTTCTTGTAAATATCGATACATTGCAAGTATAAATTAGAAAATTGGTACGTTATTTCCATAGTTTTTTATTCATTCATAAATCCTTGTTCCTATAGGTGCTTGATCACTATAAACAAAACATCATTTTATTTTTCGCCGAATTTGTTCATGATTCCGAGAACTGAATAATGATGCAGCTGTAATGATATTTCAAGGGGGATTAATTTTTGAAAAAATTTTGAAAGAAAATTTAACAAATTGTACTCTTTTTTTCTGCAATTACCAATTCATAAGTTTGCAGCAAATATGTCAGTTGCCAAGAAAAAGCGAAGTAATCCATTTCTCTCTGGTCCCTTATCTCAAAATGGATCTTAGTAAAAATTTTCAAATAATCGTGAGAAACCAGTAAAATGTTCAAATTCTTTAATTTCATTTTCTACTATCTGTCTGTTTATTCTTTGTGTCAAGTGATATGTAATTTAAGTCTGCCATAAAAAAAAAACATTAAGAAAGATGCTGTGTTCGCTAAAATGGTTACTTCGTATCCAATAAAATTCTTTTCACAAGCATATATTATACAGTTCAAAAGAATGTAAAGCGATAGTTTTGCCAAATAATTTTTAACGTTTTGAATTTATCATGTTAATTACAAAAGAGCTTAATTGACAATATTACATGTATATTATTGTTAGCTAAAACTTTAAGAATTTATTTTGCATATCAAATACCATACAAGACACTAGTGGCTTTTTATACATGCAAATTTATCAATAACCATTTAAACAAATCAAAATTTTCTCCTATAGGTGCAAGCCTTGATCACTACTGTAAACAAAACATTTATAGTCCGAAAATGTCATATTGAAATGTACTACTATGTGTGAATTGTCATAAAATTAATTTTTCTGAAGCTTTGGAAAAGACAGATTCAAATATCACCTAAACAATTTACATTTGTATAAAAGGAATAATTGCAGGTGCCGCATTAGGAGAATGTTCAAATTCTTTAGATTGTCCAAACAGCGTACAAACAATCCATCATTGTATTCAATGGTGTCTACTTTGATACAAGACATAATTGTCAACCAGTGAGTGGTCTCTTTTTGCCAACTAGAAAGAATTAAGATGTAAAATGTGTTAAAAAAAAAAATAAACCGTCCATGTATCTCTTTATATAAATGCTAGTTCGCAAAAATGACTTTGTTATAACAGCTTGAGAACAAGGCAGATGTATATTTTTTGAATGATTTTAAAGAGTGATAATTGATAGTTTGCTATATCTCTTGGATGATAAATTATGACTCTCTAAGATTTTATAATTATTTCATTTTAAATGCTATATAAAAAATAACGATTGTCAGTTCTTTTTATAGCATTTGCCTTTTCTTGTATATCATTACTTGAATTTTAATTTCATTAGATAAAAGCAAGTATAAATTAGAAAATTGGACTTCTTTCCATAAAAAGTTTTTCTTATTCATTCATAAATTTTGATGAAATATACGATCACTACTGTAAATCAAAAAGTTTCAGCCGAAAATGTTCATGATTCCGCTAAATTGTAACAGTTTGCTGCTTCTTCAATTTAGAAATGAATAAGGTGGCATGAATGCATTATTGCGGCAGAATGTGACCTAACCAAAATATCTTCTTACATTTTCAAATAGCTTTTTTATTCAATCTTCAACCATCCAGGCAATCCTTCTGTACACCTGCCCAATTTCATGCAAGTCTCTATAACTTCAAAAATTTTATGTATATTGAACTTGCGCATTGCTTTCCTTCTTTTGGGCGTTCCAAATTAGGAGAGTAACAATTAATAGTGTTTTTTCCTAATTGATTGTGGGGATAAAAAAAAAGAGTGGCTTTCAAGGTAGCCAATGTTTCTAGTTTTCTCTTAATCTTGTTCGAATAGGAGAAAGAATGTGTAAATATCTCACTGAGCGTAATGCAAATATAAAAATGATAAAAGAATAACATTATCACTTTAATTTAGAAAATTTAGTCGAAACTAAATTCGAATGAATTGTCTCTGATTTATTTGTCCATTGTTTCTATATTCTGCTTTGTGTTTTACATTTGCAAATATCCATACATTGCAGAACGGAACTTTTTCCTCCTTATCTCACTATCTTCTGCAACTGAATAATGGTGCAGCTGTAAGATATGATTTAATTTTTGTAAAACTCTCTGCAATTACCAATTCATAAGTTTGCAGCAAACAGCCAAGAACATCCATTCCATCTCAATGGACTTAGTAATGTGAGAATACCACTACATCTGTCTATCTTTATATCATGTACTGCCTGGCATTGCTGTCATATATATTATAAAAAGAATGGAAAGCGCGACCCAAATAATTTTTATGCATGTTAGTGGACACAATGTGTATTGTTACGCAACTTAAAGACGATTTTTTTATCTGTTTTTCCCTTCTCCTCAGTCTTCTATTGAAATGTACTACTATGTGTGAAAAAAATTAATTTTTCTGAAGCTTTGGAAAAGAAATTCATCAAAACAATTTACATTTGTATAAGGAATAATTGCAGGCCTTAGAAAGGTTCCACTTGCATTGTACAGGTGTCTACCTCTGGAAAGAATTAGCAATGACATATCCATGTATGAAATGCTAGTATGAGAACAGCTAGATGTGCAAGAGGCTACTCAAGAAAAGTACTAGAGCACTGCTTGAAGAACTACAGACTGCTTCTTCACTTAGCGCAGAATGCATTAACCAATATCATACTCACATTTTATTCAATCTTCAACCATCCACTCAATCCTTCTGCCTCTCCCCCCTCCCCACATGCACAGCGAGCAGTAACAGTGTTTTTTCCTAATTGATTGTGGGGTGGAGACAAGGTAGCCATGTTTCCCCAAGGTATAGCAAAGTTAGTAGGAAGAGGAGTTTCTCTTGTGTTCCCTTTGATCTGAGTGTTGCTGTCTATATCAATTAGTCTTTAATGTTCAAACAAAAAATAATGCTAGAAAAAATACATTTTTTTCTGGAAATAGCTAAAACAAATTTAACTAAAGAGTTTCCATATGTGTTTCCTCGCATTTGACCTTATTACAACGCTCTGAGCTCCTGTCCACTTAAAATTACGTCTGAATTGCTTTCATAATCAACTCGCACTTCCACATCAACGTCCCTTAGCACACCATCAAACATAACTGAAGAAATTCTTGTCCAACTTCTTTGAACCCTTTGTACTAGCTTTAGAAATTAGCACTTCTAAGAGCTATTTCTCCCCATCACAATCTATTCCAGCTTTAAATGCTATCTGTTTCCGTCTACGTCATTTTTGGGTTGTTTTCCAAAACCTTATGCAAAATGGAAAAAATCTCTGGTAAGACATGTTACTTTCTCTTTAATGACCAAATGGATTTGTTTTCTTTTTGGGGTAGAAAGGCCATTCCACTAGCAAGAAAAATCTCGAAATGTATGTCTGGATCCATACTGTTTGCATAAAAGGTGAGAGAAAATGAATTTATGTGCGATCGAAGAGCATCTGCAGATTCCTTGTGATTCCTATAACCCACAAGCTTTCTTACCAATAGGCCTAAGTCATTTTTGACTTTGATCTAGTCAACACTTCACTTGAAAACACATTTTTTAACACTTCAAAAACTGAACAAGACAACCTGCTCCACACTACTGTGTTAGGTCAGTGTATGACTGCACTAAAAATCGAGGACGAGGGAGGATTAAATACGATATTTTCCTCTTTCCGATTTTGTAAATTTCAAAACAAGAGGTACCTAAGTTCATGCGAGTATAACAAAAAAGTATATTTGAATTATTGGTTTTGATTTTGAACATATTATACAATATATTCCTGAAAAGGGGAATTTTGCTGTCGCTTATACTTAAATCTGTTAGGAGAATACAAGTTTATACGTTCACAACATTAAGTATTTGTGAATACAGCTGATTTTTGCTGGCTATGAATGACGAAATGCATATGCAGGGACTCAGAATCAGAGCTGGAATAATCAAGAATATTTATGGCTAACGTTTATTATGCTAGTTTTGATAATTCTTATTAAATATATTGATATAATAGTACGGCATTTTACTTCAAATTGATTGATTTAATAATTCCTAGCTCTCTAATTGGTTGTGGTCCATCATTTAAAAAATCATATTGTATGTTGCACTAGATTTTACCAATGAACATAAACATTTATTGTTTCTTTACACTGCATGGACTAAAAGTAGATCAAAATTTTCCAACTGCTGAGATGATTTAGCAATCTTCGAACTACAATGTTCACTCGCCTTTGGGTTCGGGGAATACTGCCAAGGTAGCTTAATTTTTATAATCTTCTTCAAATAGCAATTTTATGGGATATTATTAACGTTTTTATATTAAGAAGCATGGTTAGAGATAATAGATGAAAATTCTCCGTAGATGTCGTCAAAAGCTTATCTTAATAATAGAAGTAATACAACAAAGGTCAGGGTCATTAAAATCATAAGATAATAATATTCTGACTGATTTATTGAATTTTTAAACCTTTTTTTTTTTTACATTTGAAAATGCAAACGCAAACTGTGATTAATTTCCTTATATATTTTTTAGAAAACGACTCACAATTAAGCTGTTTGAGCATTTTATGAAAGGACACGTGCACTCAAGCAATACTTAAAGGGCCCTTTTTATGTGCCATTTTACTTTAGAATATATTACCAAATCGTTCTCTTTTGAGAATAGTTAGATATTAGTGGATATTTCTGATGAAAATCACGTTAAGCATCACCTAAATCAGCACGGATTTGAAACAATTGAATATTTTTAAATGCTACTGGATAACTTAAATCTGGAAAAGTCGTACCGAACATTCTTTTAGTTTCGTTTATGTAAATCAAAGGGAAGAGATATTAAAGTTGACACTTGAACAATTTGATGGTTAATCATAGTCGGGGGCGTTTGCGGAATGTTACTTTATGTGCCAAATCTGTTTTTAAAAAATTGAATGAAGTTTCGTAGTTGCCTATAGCCATAATGATTACGCTAAAAAAAAATGGTACCCTTGCATTTGAAAAAGGAATAATTTTAAAAAATGGAAATCCACCCTTTTGAATTGCCATGTTGATTTTTAACTTACATCTGCACCATCTTTCAGTTGTAGGATAGTGAGAAGCGGGGCAAAAAAGTACCAATCTGCAGTGTTTGGATATTGGCAAATGTAAAATTCTGAACAAAACAGAATAATGAAACAACAGACATATAAATCAGAGAAAATTCGAATTTAGTGTAGGGACGACTAAATTTTCTGAATTAAAGTATATGTGATAATGTTAGCATTCTTTTATCATTTTTATAGTTGGATTACACTCAGTGAGATATTTACATATTCTTTCTCCCATTTGAACGACATTAAGAGAAAAAAAAAAATGGATGTCCGCCATGTTGAGTTACCATTGTGACCTTCTTAGCCCCATTTTCATGAAGACTGGCATATTTTTTCGCATTCAGTATACCCGAAATAGGTTTAAAACAATGCTGGACCTAATAATAATTATTTGCCGTTAGAACTTATTTTTAGCCTTCTTTTTAAATATCAGGATTAGACTAGTAAATGGATGAGATTCTTGGAAATGAATACATTAAGTCAATGCCCATAAATGAAAATCGTGTGCGATTAAAATCTGCTCCAGGTCTTCCAGATAGCGTTATTCTTTCAGTTTCTTTGAAGAAGTCGTGAAAAGTACGTTTGTGTTGGAAAGCTTCAAATAAATTTCAGCCGCCGCCTTCATGACATTTTTTCCTTTTACGAGGTAGTCAAATTCTGTCAATATCTTTCTTCTTTGTTTTGAATTTATGTTAGGTAGTTTTCGGTGTCAGACCACAAGACGGTTTTAGATAGCATGTAATAAATTACGTCACATATTCTGTATTCAATTGTAACCGGAAGAAGAACTTTTTAGTATATAAATTGACAAAGTTGCAAGCCAACTAAAACTATCCCCCAGTTATAAATGATCAATTCAGGTAAGGGTATTTCTTAAATATGATCAACGCTAAATTAAAACACAGTTGTAGGATTTATGAATTTAATAAATGAGAATTAACCTTCGTAAATGATTACAAGTAAATTTTTAAAGGTTATTTAAAAAATGACAAATAGTAAAGTCTGAAAATTGCACAGGAATATATAAAGCTTTATCAAAAGTATTAAAAGGATGACTGCACTTAAAGATATGGGAAATTTGCGATAAAACAAACCTTCAAACCAAACATTTTCTTTTCTTTTAATTGCAGGAATGATCAACATCTAATCTACAACTTTATTGAATAACAATAAATAAAAGTATATATTTACGAATCTGGGGGTCGTAACATAAAAAGTACTTAAGTCTAAGACCATAATTAAGTAAGACATAAGTACATTATTTGTCTTAAGTCCGTACCATAAAGGATGCTAAGAAATACAAATCTTAGCAAAACTTAGGCGATCAACATAGGTGACTTAAGTGCGTGTTATACATAACATGAACATACATGAACACATCATACGTAAAACTGTTAAAATTTAACGATGAATATTGTAATTATTTCATTTGTTATTGATTAATAAGATACTATAATACCTCTTCAAGTCAATAAATAGCAATTATGTCTTGTGTACATGTATATAGCAATTTAAATAAATACATGAAGCAAAATAACCATGTGTGTACATTAATTATGATTGAAAATCAATGACAGGTTAACTTGGCCGGTAATCACAGAGAAACTGCGAGCAGTATTCAGAGGTCTGTGAATAAAGACACAATTAAACACTATTCACAATAGATATTAGAAGTTAAGTTCGAATACACAATTATTACACGAATGGCGTCTGCTTAAATATATTTCTACAAAGTGGGAGGAAAAAGAACGACGTTCTGAGGAAGTAGAAGGCTGTAAATATGGGGTCATCATCCATGGTCTTACTGGATACGCTGAATCACCCAAGAGCCATCCCTGGCTAATTTCATCTATATAAAATATTCATGCATCTATTAACATTTTAAAATTGTATGATGTTGAGTAAGCAGTTAAGGACCCCCCCCCACCCCCTCACCCCCACACATATATTTTCAAACTTAACATTTTACTTTTTTATATAATTCTATCTTAATCCTGGTATTAAATTAAGTAATGTTTTAAGAGAAAAATGAGTTGAAAAAAAATGGAGCATAACACTACCAACCTCTTTGAGGAAGGAGTTTCGCCCACCCTTTTTTGTTCGATTTACCTAGTACAACCCCATTTTAATTTAAACAAGAATGTGATATTCATAAAATTATTATCATGAAATACTTTAGTATTATGCTCGACATATGAAAACTAGAAACTCTACTGAAAGATGTTTTGGTGTGTGGAAGGGCAGATTTCTCTGTCTTGATAAAACTAGAAATCCTCTTTTATTTCATCCTTCGAATGCATGCAATTTATAAACAAAAAACTTTATGAAAATATCAAATGTATATTTTTAAAACCAATAATATGTTTTGATATACTATATTAAATGTTCCCTCCAATTTAAGGTGATAGTTCAAGTGGCGACAGCGGTTTTGCATAATATATGTATCAATCACAGGATACTGTTGTCATTATCTTCCGTAAACGAAAATCAAACCCCAGTGAAAAAGAACGTGACGGAATTTTTAAAGACTAAAAGTCCCTTAGGACAATTGTGCAATAGCCATGCGTGATTAAAGAAGTAAAAAATATTCAGTCTGTGAGTATATATCACACTTACATGTAATAACCATCGTTACATTATGAACTTTTACACTGTGTAATATTTTAATTCAATACATAAGTATGACTTAGCTAAGATCTTGCTTAGTTCGCTTTATGTTACGGTATAAAACATACTTAAGTAGTACTTATGTAGGTCCTAAAAATGTGCTTGACGCGTACTTAAGACCGTACTTAAGTCAAAAACTTAGCATGCTTTATGTTACGACCTCCTGTTTACTAAGACTGAGCTCATTGGACGCAAATTTTTTTTGTCGACTTAAAACATATTCAGCGTTTGTTTGACCAGTGTTCTTCTTTTAACAGTAGTTGTATATTTTCACAAGTGATGTTGTCTTAAAAGGAGATTAATACACGAACATGTGCTCATAGTTTAAAAGAGAGAAACCCGCTTCTTCATACATTCGCTCTCTCTGTTATAACCAAGGGCTGCGACACGTTGAATTTCTAATTCACCAAGTGATGTTTTTCCTCGGGTAACTTTGTGAATACTGTGCTGGGACATTGTGCTCGATCACATTAAATTGTCAGGCTTCGCTGTACACTATTCTTTAACTACATGGACGGGCTCATATTGATAATAACGTTTTAAACCTTAGTAAATAATGTAATTCTCCCACAAAAAGGGAAATGGAAAATATTTTAAAAAGTGTCTTTTGATACGCCATTGTTATTAATCTAGTCTAATTCTAGATCCATTCTTAAATGTTAGTTCAACCCCTCACGTATATATAATGTTCAATCAAGGGCAGGTAAGTGTAAATTCTCTGTATTTGGAAAACAGTACTGAAAAAAATGGAACTAGTTTATTGTATTATAGTCTAAAATTATTTTTATTATTTAAATTTGGTGCCAAATTGACAAAATTATGTACACGTAGTAAATATACAAAAATAATTAAGTTAGGTTAAGAATTTAAAAACAACAGAAGCGATCGAAAAAGACCCAAAACACGGCGTTAAGTGCAGTCATCCTTTGGCGAGTGAATAACACTTATCTCAATAAATTGATAAATAAGATTTTGAAAAAGGTAATAAAAATCAAGAAGAATGTGGAGAACCTATGAAAAATAATTTATGTCCCCACTGAGCTTCCATACTTATGAAAATTAATTGATAAAAAATCCTGTAAAATCAATGAGTTTGAGAAGTGTTAAGGAAATGAGCTACATTACTCTAAATGAACTTAACCATCAACATTTTAGAGTTGCATTTTAAACATTTTTTTTGTTATGTATTCGTTTGTGTTTTTTGTACATTGTATAGCATATGATAGATTTGGATATTTAAAACTCGTACATAAAGTCACCTGTAACCATACATTCACCATACATTCACCGTGACAAAGCTCTCATTTCTTAAATTAATCAACAACTTTTTGTCAACTTAATATACAATTATAGATAACTTTATCTACAGCTTTTAAATGTTGAAAACAATACATATATGAAAAATATTTTTTAAACTTCATTAGTAATGAAAATAGGCAAAAGGATTTTTTATTTAATACACAATTATGCATAAATATCAAACATTTGTATATGAAATGTTCAACAGTATATCGTCTTTGGAAATGAAAAATCCAATTCAAAAAAGACATGTAATATCCAGATGCATTATTATTTTAGAACATCTACATCCAGAAGTTTCTTTATTTATTTAATAAACAAGCGTCTCGTCCTCTTCACAACATTTGTAATTGAATGCTGGATGTGATAAATACATCTGAATGAATATGTTAAAAGCAATTTAAAAATTTTAAAATTTTTTCTGATGTAATGATAATCTCACTAGACGCACTGCAGGCAGAATCTTTTTTGGGACAGGGATCCATCACAAATTTTCATCTTTTTCATACACTTGCCATCGTCTGAATCTCCCTTATTTCCATGACTTATTTCATTCACTCTCTGCTGCTATTCATTGTTGGTTCAATTGTATGAACACAGCTACTGACATGGGGAAAACTGGGGATGGACAAAATCACAGCTCTGCGGCTATACCAAGCAATGATCAGGTCTTTACATGGCTAAAGGGAATTCAGACACAATTAGCCCAACTGAACCACATTCTGGTGGGGAAACAAAGAGGCCTCAGGAGGTAGCCACTCCCTGGAATGATGAATAAATAATTGCCATAAATCAAATTAAGTTTAAGTGTTCATTAGTTTTTTAAATATTTACATTCAGTGTAATTTTCTTTATGAAATCCATTAGAAATCCACGACTTTCAAATCTCTATAAAACACCCGAAACCTTGTCAAGGATCGTTAGAATACACAGTAGGAACTATATGCATTTTCAATACTTTAGGAACACCAAAATGTACGTTGTTTTGACACAATTGAATAAAAAAAATGATAACCCTGTTAAATTAACGTAAAACACTATAAATGTGCGTTTAAAATTAATTTGTCACTTTTTTTCCCTCGCACGGTTCGTTTGCGTAATTTAACTTTGCAACGTCACAAACGGCTCTTACGTCTATAAAACACACCAGCATTGAACGACGCTAAATTCACATGAAAGATCACCGAAATAAACAATTATATAAGCCCTAAAACACACCTGGCCGTACCGACAAATAATCAATTCAATTTGTCGGCACGGCTAGGTGTGTTATAGGACCGAAGATATCCCAAAATATGAATTCAATGCTTAAATAAAGTAGCCCTCTCTTACTTTAATTCTAATCTGCAACCGTTCTTCCATGCACGAATCACGTGGTCCAAGCGTTCACGTGACTTGCTCTGAAGCATTCTGTTCATAGACTTTAAATATTTTCCCGTGTCTTATATTTCTTACAACGCAAGTCAATTTTTACAACAAGAAGAGCCAATTTGTCATAAATCTCGGAAATAGGATGGTTGGATAAGGATATTCTTTCCCAGAAGAAGCATGGTTACCATTACAACCCATGACCTCTGTCTTAGAAACGTCGTTTATCCGATATGGGTAGCATGAGGGACTTCTTTTTATCATATTTGATATGTTTAAAGTCTTAAATAAACGGTGTTTCAGGGATTTAATAATACATGTAATAATATTGTTACTTCGTGATCTTTTATAACAAATTGCCCAACAAAGGACACATCTCTTCCCCAGCTTGCTTTCACTGGGTTACAAAACAAACGTCATTTTTAACTATCTACTTCCCTTCACTAAAACAATCAATCCAGTTTATGATTAAACGTCTTGAAAGTCTATTTTCTTCATAAACCTGGTACAATTTAATATAAGATACTTTTTCCAATTTAAATACTAAACTTTACAGCCGTTCGTTGCTCTAGTAAGACTGAAAACCATTTTCCTTCACGAGTCACTAACATATTGACCTCATTTTTACATTGTGACGTCACAGTAATTGAGGAAATCGTTGATTCTCATAGTCTGTTTATAGAACATGTGCATGACTTAATGTGTTCTAAATTTCACTCTAATCTCAATTTTAATTTCGTAAATATAGAGATAGTTCGCGAACCTTTTGATCACCCCTCGTAGTTTTATGGCGAAAAACAGTAACACTGCAGTGAGTGGGCATTATACAACCCCCTTTGATTATACCCACGAGGAATCCTGGGCCAAGTGTCTTCATTTATGTGACTAGTGTACCCAGCAACACTCAGGTTACATGTACCAGCACTAGTGTAGTTTTATCACATGGGGGTTAATCTGAGCAGGTGTTGGTCAGGGGAGTATGTTAGCTTTGCTTCAGGCATAAATGAGGTTAGGACACAGTCACATAACAGTATGGGGCCTGTGCCTTGATTGGAGCCCCATTATAGTATTGTAAGTACATCATGTCCGTGTATGTCAGATTACTCCATGCCTCAAAAGGCACATTCACATACAAGTAAGAAAATCCCCGGGACTCCGCGTCACTCAAGTTCTGTATCGGGGCAGATGTTTGTTAGGGGTCAGACAGGCATGGAGTCTGCGCCAGTTGTCAGTTTGGGGAGTCCAGCTGTAAAACTTGGGCCAAAACACAGGTACTTGTGGACAGGAACCCCCCCCCCCCCCCCCCGATATTCAACCCCAGGGGTTTATTGGACATTTTTTTTCAAAAATTATATTTATTACACTTATTCATCATGTGTACAATATCGTCAATACCCCTTAAGAATCGCTCCACAAAAAAATATTCCACTATACATTATAAGGGAGAAAGGTATGTCACTCCGGTTTGAAATTTCCCTAAGTAAAAGCAACGGAAGTGCATAAAGAATGCATGATAAAACCCGAGCGAGATTATTAAGTCAGTCCAAAACTCTCTCGGACGTTATCGATATAAGTGAAACATTCTCTATGCAAATTCCGTTGCGATTACCTAAGGAAATTTCAACGTTTTAACTGGAAAACTGTTTAAGGAGATAATAAGATATTGTGGGATTCTTAGGCAAAATATGTGACCATATATGTAATAAAAGTTTGTGGGAATACTAAGTAAATGTCAAAGCAATATTTGAATTGCAAAGTTGTGTCATAATATAAAACATATATATAAACAGAAGGTAAATTTACAACAATGGTCTTATGTAAGATTTGCAGGCTGCTGACTGTAGGGTTTTATCATTTTATCGATACGTATCAATATACAAGAAACATATCGTATCGAAAATTTACTTCCAATACGTATCGGACAGGCATTTTTTCTTCTAATTCTGTTAAAAAGATTGGAACTTCAATCACCAAAGATCATATTTCACTAATTAAATCTGTTAAATAATCATTCAATTTTTTAAGACAATAACACAGTTTTTAGAATTATTACTAAAGCATAGACAATTTTAATTTAAAATGTTGATTTTACAGTCATTAAAAGTTTTGATTTGATAGTCATTAAAAGTTTTAATTTGAGGTGTAAGTTGTAATGACAATGAAACACTTAATTTTTATGAAATTCATACGTTAAATGATTTATAAGCCTTTTATGATTGACTTGTAATAGAATCCAATATATCGCATATATCTTTAGAAAAAAAAAAAATTATTGTATCGTATCGTATCGAATTTTTTTTCAATTTTGCTCAATACACAGCCCTGGCGCCCTACTGCCACCTTCCGATCTGCGTAATATTTTCCTCTGTAAACACTTTTGTATACAAGTGGGTTGCAACCCCAATGTGAAAAATCAGTACGTCTTAACTTCAGTTGACTGAATATTCAAAAACTGCAAAGCTTTGTTTAAAGTTTATACAATGTATAACGACCATATTTTGTACCTAAGAAATAAATAGTCCAATATTTTAAATCATGGTAGCAAAATATTTTGATTGATTAATTTTTATTGTTCTACGCCAAGTCGGCAATATTTTAGTCATAATTTGAAGATGTTAACAAACAAAAATGTTCCAACAAGGAATTTACATGTTGATTACTAACCAATTAATTGCACCTTGATTTTAATATTAAAGTCTATGGACAGCGCATATGTGTTTGAAAGATATTTTAAGAAGTAATCTGAATTTCAAACTAATCCGAGTATTATCTCTTGATGAAAATATGCGTTTGTTTGTTTATTAAAATATGATATAAAGTGAATAATACCGAAGAAATTTAGATAAATAATTTTTTTTTTTTAATCAAGGCCAGGTAACTCTTAGAAACTTTCAATGTGCAAAATGACCGTCTCTGTACATGTTATTAGTCTAGCGAATTTTGGTTCATTTCACTTTTATCTTTATCTAAAATTGTCGAAAATCCCTTCATTATACATTGAATACCTTAAGATGGACGGAAACTGATATTGGGATAAGGGTTTTGAGTTTAAATGTGAAAATTGAGACGCCCTATCAATATTTGTACATAATACAGCAAAATTCTGCAAAGATTGAAACAATCATATTGTAATATTTTTCAAAATGCAAACATGTTCCCGAACCAGTTTGGCCAGTCTAAAATGTTGTAACAAAAAAACTTGAATGGTATCACAAGAGACAATTATATGCTTGATGCCCAAAGCCACTATTTTACTCACTTTTAGTAATGCAAAGAAAGCTCATGTAAAAGCAGACTTAAATAAAGCCGCTTCAAAATCATGTAAAAGCAAACTTAAATAAAGCAACTTCAAAATCATGTAAAAGCAGACTTAAATAAAGCAGCTTCAAAATCAGAACACAAATCTGGCAAAACACTGACAATGTTATCCAACATAGGTAATATAATAGTTTTCTTATATCCTGAGACGCATTAGTTACATCTCTTGTAACCAACCCATATCTTATTAATAATAAATGAATCGATTGGATTCTGTCAACCATGCAAGTTGATGACAAAACTGATTCCTGATAAATAACATTTGACGGTAGAAAAGCCATAATACTCGGACATATATATGCTATAAAATTAATCATATGATCAAAAGGAGGGGACCAGATCTGCTGAAATGATACCTGTTGCCTGAAATTGAAAAAAGACTTTTGCTTTCTGTATTTTGAGATACACCAGTTTGAAGGAGACTGGCTACAGCTGGCTCCTAAATAGTTAGATGCAAAACTGAATAGGTACATGTACATGGAGGGAAAAGGTACTGTAATGAAACCTGGTCCACATAAACCGAGAAATAGTATATGGAATTTATTTATTATCATTATTTTATAATATACCTTGTATATGTTGCTTTTAAATGTACATTAAACTTAAAAAATCTGCATAACTAACATCCCGACTAATGCCATAATTCTTTTTTTGGATGATTTGTGATTAAATTGCTATAAACCAAAGAAAAATTGTCAATATGAAGTTGGTTTTTTTTTTTTTTTTTTTTTTTTTTTTTTGTTTTTTTTTTTTTTTTTTTTTTTTTTTAATTTAATTTAAACTTTCAGCCCAGATCATAATCCTTAGTACAACAGATACAATTTCTAGGAAGGCGATATCCCTGCATTACTCCTCAGGCCAGTCAACCGGTCAATGTGGGCAAGACCAATGTTTACTAAACACCACACGTAACCATTGAACTATCTAAATAAAATTGAAGTGCATTAATTTTATAGATTATTTCTGCCATACACGACTAGGAAATGGTGTGACGTGTCCTACAATTAAAATTCCCAAGAAATAAAATTAATATTAATTACAAATCAATAAGTCTATAATACCTTATTTTTATTTATTTATTTAATCATTTTGGGAGTCGTTTAGAAAAACAAAATATTGTTAAACGTTTAATTATTCGATTAATTCAATTATTAAAAAATTAATTCTATGTACATGTATAATTTAGTGTATATTTAAAGAAATTAAATGTTTATGTACATGTAATGGGACGATTTTTTTTTTTTTTTAACAAACCCCGATATTTTCATTGAAAATTATATAAAAATGGCATTACTAGATCACCGTAGAAAACATAACGAACGATGGAAATCCCAAATTATTACTATGTGAAGCCTAGATGGATAGTATTAGTTTATAGACTATTTATGCAGGGTCTTGGTTTTTTAAAGCAAGTTTGTAATTCTGGTTTAAACCACGACGGATACACGTGCATTAGATTTAGGCAAATTCCCAAATGTGCAGAAATACACAAAACACTCGATATTGGTTTTGGCAAATAGCAATGGTGGAAAAAAGGTGTCATATTTTGTGAAAAACATGCATAGGGTTCCACTTGATAACAAATATGACGTCATTTGAATGTTGCATTGTATGGAAATTCGTAAAAATTAAAAATATGATAATTAATAAAAGGATTTGGGTCAAATTAAACTGTACCTCGATTATGTTGAGCTGGATTAGCAGGTAACAGGTAAACTAAGGAAGTTACAGTGACTCCTCTTTTTCTTTTTTTTTTTGAGTCAGGTGCCTGCTCGACAATGGCGACATCATGTTCAGAACTGCATGAGTTTCTACAGCTAGGCCTTCTCTATGTTTTAGGTCTGGATACGGAACTTCTTGTGATTTCCCTGAAATAAGGTCTTCTGGCCTTCGAAGCTCTTGATACACGTAACATATTTACTTGTATTTGACAATAAATCAGCAGATGATGATCGATTAATTCTTTTAAAAAATCTTTGCGTCTAAAAAATCTTTGCGTCTGCTTCGTTCAATTTACAGATTCAAAAGGAATATTCTAGAAGACATGCGCATACAAGAAATATCAAGAATTTTTTAAGCACCGAGCCCGATGATTTATGACGTTCAATGTTAAGAAACTAAGAGTTATCTATCTTTGCATGTAAAACATTAAGCTGCACGAAATAACCAGGTTTATCCATATTGGATAAACCCCATTAATCCGATAGCATGCATATGTAGAGACGATGTGTATCGACATTTTAGGTTGAAATAAAATAAATACGTTTTTAAACCCAGAAAGACCAGAGGTGGTACAACGTAAACAACCCGGAGTGGCATACCTTTCTCCCTTATAATGTATAGTGGGGTATTTTTTTGTGGAGCGATTGTTTTGGGGGTTTTGACGATTTTGTCATATTATACACATGATGAATAAGTGTAATAAATATAATTTTTGAAAAAAATGTCCAATAAGCCCCGGGGTTAAATATCGAATATCGGGGGGGGGGGGGGTCCTGTCCACAAGTACCTGTGGGCCAAAAGAGAGTAATTTTGTAGGTGCACCTCTAAGTAATAGGGAAAATATTTCTCTTGGGACATCTGGAAGACACTTAGAGTCGTCTCATAGTGACCCATTAAGGTTTGGGCTAATATCCCTGCAAAGACTAAGTCTTAAGTACAATGGAAGCTTAGAGTGGGGTTTGTTCTATGCCAAGTTTACGCCTTTGGCAAGATATTATGGGTAGAATAATGATGACCGTCTGTTTGCTCTCGGTATCGAGGATATAACGTTTTGCGAAATAGTGTAACGGTTTTGGCAGTGTTTTGGGAAGGGTACGCTGCATGTTGCCTGGCAGCTTGAATTTAATTCCATGACTCTAGCTCTATAGGGGCCCTATATGGGTCGATGAGTTAAGAGCAGTGGTGTGACCGGGTGACCGGGTCATAGAAAACGCGCAACATGCTCTAGGGGCGAGAGTCCCTGGACAAGTGCTCCAGGAGCAAGAAGTCCTGCGGTTTGCAATGGGCTGTTGGATGTGCATGCAGGCTGAATGTTGATCGACAGGCTCTCTGTGAATTAAGATGAGGCTGTACGGCGTGTAAGAAATCAGCTAAGCCGCAAAACTCTTCTCCCTCAGCATAGAGAGGTGCGTTTAGTCTGTCAATTTTCAGACGTGGAGCAGTCAAGGTCTACCCCTAGAGCTCCACATAGGAATTCCTTTAAAACCGTAGGCAAGAACTACGATCGTATTCCCAATCTCGTTCGATTTCTCTTTACATGATTTCATTATTCAAATGTCCGCCATCTTTCCTTATCAGCCGTACTAAATCATGACTTTTAATATGTTTAATTTTATACCAATGAGTCATAAAAGTCCCTAAAATAAGGCGCCATATTGACTCCGAATTACTTAACTTCCTGCCAAGTGGCTAGAAAGCTAAAAATACATACAATGTTTTCCAGTGAAAGTTGTTGAGAACGGAACATCGGTGAATTATTTATTTTTTCCGCAAAATTTTATTAGTCCGTTCGGACTGATAAGCCACAGATTTTATTTGTCCGACTGAAAATGTATTAGTCTTAGACTAACGGACTAACGTTAATGTGAAGCCCTGTAGTTCTCTATAAGTAAACTAGGACGTTTTCTTATTACAGGGGACCTCATTCTGTCTTCACAACAGATTTCCTCCTCCTTCCTGTAGTCTTTACACTTTGTGGATTTGCAATGGTTAAAAGTTAGTCATTCTAAGGAAATACAGTAAAACTTGTATAATCTGAATGTTGTGTTCTTTGAAATCTTGTCTATTTAAGGATGAAAACGTAAAGTCCCTTCAGATATACTCAATTGTTCAAAATTTGAAACTGACAAATCCTGAATAAAAATGACACAAATAATAGTTGGTTTACAGTAAATGAATCATGAATGTCTCGTTTTTTGTGTACAGTTAACTTCAGTATTTACGATGTATCTGAAAATCATTTAGTAACCTTTTCAATTATCAAAGTCAGAATGTTAGTATATTGAAAGTCGTACATGTTGAAAGGATTTCCCTGGAAATCTAACATAATGCAAACACTGCTATTCTTTAAAATCGTTTTTGTATTTGAATCAGTTGACATATTAATGCAAATAACTTAATTCTTTCTCTTGCACAGGCATGTTTGCAACAACAAATATTCCAGATTGGTATGAACAAAATAACTTATTCTTACACAGTCTATACCATCAAAAGACTCTTTTTACATAAACTCTATTGTTTTACAAGTTTCAAAACATTCGAGAACATCAAAGTAGAATTCTGAATATGATACTAAATTTTATAAAATATACTAGTAAGTAAATGATAAAATTTGTTTGTTTGAATTTAATTGTATTTTCCCCGGAGTTGAAGAGTTCCAATACTTAAGACCACTTTTTTATTAGTTGTTTTCCAAACCCGCCGACTTAAAATTTGACAAATTTAAAAAAGGAAATAGAATTTTGGATGGGCATTTTTTTTACATTTGAAATTGCCGCCGAAAAAAACGAAGCTAAACTGGGGGGGGGGGGGGGGGGGGGGGGGAGGATGTGTCACATGCAAAAATGGCGACGACCATGGAAAGGAGCATGTCAACAATACAGAGTTTTTTTCCGAAATCGTCGGTCCTACCGGCAATTACAGTATTCACTGTAATACTGGTCCATGTGACCGATTATGGTGAGGGCTTGTCCTGATTAATTTATCGTACTCTGATCTATGTCTTCAAAAAAATGAAAATTTTCAATGCAGCATGCTTCTATTCTTCGTAAATATCCATAATCTTATCTATTTTGCAATTCTTTTTGACTTGTTTACTTTCAAAAATGATCGTTTTTATTCTTATCCAAATTTCCTCCATCCCTCTGTTAATTGTAAACACATGCAGTATATGGGTTATGGCATGTCAAACGTTGCTATATTCGATAATCTTGTGATGTATGTTCTAAATCTTGTGATGTATATTCAAAATCTTGTGATGTATGTTTTAAATCTTGTGATGTATATTCAAAATCTTGTGATGTATGTTCAATATCTTGTGATGTACATTCGAAATCTTGTGATGTATATTCTATAATCTTTTGATGTTTGTTCGATAATCTTGTGATGTATATTCGAAATCTTGTGATGTGTGTTCTACATTCTAGTGATGCGTGCAATAATATTGCATTACGGGTAATATGACGCAACAGTTTTATAAGAAAGTAAGGACAATTTTCATTGGTTAGAAATAACGAAAATATATAGTCCGAGCGGTGATCGACATCGTGATGCACACAACTTCGCAAGTATGAAATTCGCGAATTCAACCTTAAGGGGAGACAGGGCACATGTCACTTGACTAAAAAGACACATTACGTCATAATCGGTGATGATATATACATGTTAAACGTTGTTAAAACAAACAGTTCTTGAGTAATTTTATTCTAAATTCTAAAATTGTTTTTTAAACATTTAATTTTAGAAATTATTATTAATAAACTTCTTAAAGATCTTGCCATCATTTAGATATCGTGAAGTTGCCCAATCCACACATTTGTTTCTCTTTATCCTGCAGTCTGACGTCAGTGACGTCATAAACGTAGTGTTTGAATTCTCAGTGCAGCGAGATCAAGTACACACACGCGTCATGATCAGCTTTATTTCATAATTAACAGGTCACAGTCAATGTATCATGATAAATTTCTGAAGCAGATTTTTAGCTCACCTGAGCCGAAGGCTCAAGTGAGCTTTTCTGATCACATTTTGTCCGGCGTCCGTCTGTCCGTCTGTCTGTCTGTCCGTCTGTCTGTCTGTCTGTCTGTAAACTTTTCACATTTTCGACTTCTTCTCAAGAACCGCTGGGCCAATTTCAACCAAACTTGCCACAAAGTATCCTTGGTTGAAGGGGATACTAGTTTGTTCAAATGAAGGGCCACGCCCTCATTCAAGGGGAGATAATTGGGAATTAATGAAAATTTAGTGGCATATTTTAAAAATCTTCTTCTCAAGAACCACTGGGCCAGGAAAGATGAAACTTATGGGGAAACATCCTCAGGTAGTGTAGATTCAAGTTTGTTCAAATCATGACCCCCGGGGGTAGGGCGGGGCCAAAATGGCCGACCAAAGTTTTACATAGAAATATATAGGAAAATTCTTTAAAAATCGTCTTCTCAAGAATGACAAAGCCATAATTATGTTCCCCAAACGAAGTTTGGGAACATATTGTTTTTACTTTTTCTGAATTTTTTCTTTGTTCTCCGGTACTTTTTTGTCCGCGAGTGTTCTCGTAAACTACTCATCCGATCTAAGTGAAACCTTTTTAGGGTCACTAGGTATGTTATGTAGATGTGCGGAACGAAGGTCATTTTGCGCGCACGTGCGTGCATGTGCGCGCACGTGTAACACGTGAAATGATCAATATAATAGATTTAGCCGTAACTTTTTAAATATTGTATGAAATGCTTTGAAACTCATAATATAAGGATATAATAGTAGTATAGACATGATGACATGGTCAAAATAGCAAGATCTCACGCGCATGCAGGTGCCCTTCGCTGCCATTGGCTGAAACTAAAAGTCTAAATATCTATTTTGTTTTCTGACAAAATCCTTTGAAATTTTGAACATAGTCTTACATTATGAAGATCTACAGCATGATGTATAAGAATAATCATGAACGCACGCACATGCACGTGTGCTGCAATCTGATTGGCTAAAACTTTAAATGCCTACAACTTTCTTGGTTCTCAATAATACAGGGTGAAATTTCAAATATGAATAGATATAATGATTGCCTACATTATACTACTATCAAAAGTAAATGCATGGACGTGCATGCACATGCGACCGCACACAATGTATTAAAAGACAGTATACTTGAGTGTTTGATGTTCATGCAGAATTAAGAACTTCTAAATGTCAAGACATGTAACATGCTGCAGCATGCAGATCTTTTTACCCTTGACCTTGAAACTTAGGTCAAGGTCACTGGTAACCTGAATAAAATGTTGATATTAGCTATTTACCAAAATCACCTTGACCTATGAACTTGAAATCGACCTTAACCTTTGTCCTTGACCCAAGGGTAAAAAGAAACATGAAGTACATGTAAATGTATCTAGAAACACCTTTCAGAGTTTATTTCGGTTGACAGGTTAGAAGTTAAAGAGGTGGTGGTTTTTAATGACCTTGACCTTTCATCCAAATGTCACAATCAATCTTAAGTTCTTGGAATAAGATACAAGATTCAACTCCAACGTTAAATAGGTTAAGAATAAAAATAACCCCCCCACTCCGACCCCATCACACACACAAACAAATCAAATTAATGGCAACGTAGAGAATCACTGTTAAACTCAAATAACACCTCGGGCCCACATAAAATTTCAGGAAAACTGCAGAAAAGAGCTCGAGGAAAGTGTATTAAAATATTTCATTTGAGTTTCCAAAGTATATAGAAATTATTAATTTATACAGAAAAAATTACAAATCCTGTCGTGTTTAAAATTAAAGTGCAGATGACCAAAGTTGGCATATAAGCCTTTTATAGCCTATTTATTCAGATGTCGTTAATAGCATTCAATTCTACTGATTTGAAATAATATTTTAATACCAAGCATCCTTTGTTTAATTTACCTTTGAAATTTATTTGAATTTTTTTTTAGAATTACGCAATCCCCAGAAATAGCGATTTTCGGTATATTAAAAATCAATATACATGTACGCTCCTTCGTAAAATAATCAGATATTTGCATTCATTAAAAAAATATTAATAAGAAGGTGTTAAACAATATAGGTCATATTAGCTGACACGAATGTCTTTTTAAACATCTCTTGTAAAACCCAGAGAGTAGCCCCCTATGCATTGGAAAAAATGAATAGTTCCGGTCAAAAAACCTTTATATATTTATTTACAAAGTCTATAAAATTTACCAGGCACAGGTATCAGAGTTGTCAAAATGGCCTGAGAGGAAATATTTAAAAAATTCTGAACAGAAAGGAAAATCCCTTTTCCATGTATGGAACTACTATTGAATAAGTTCATTTTGATTGGTTAGGTATTGGCGTGATACCCTTAGTCGACTTTAACCCTGCCTTGTCGTCGGAATAAAACCAACTTTGAGCCCGAGGTTAAAATAAATAGAGAAATAAAATGTGAATCGATATATTAAAAATATGAAATATGCTTGAAAAATGGTAAATTTATATATGTATTTTTTTCTTTGATTCGCGGGATAGAAAGATATGTTAATCGCTTAATCAACATGCCATAATCATCTTGCATATGCATGTACATGTACGTGTGCGCGCATGCAAAACGTTAAACAATATATCGTTGATAGTTGATATCATTGTAACCTTTATATTCTTAAATGAAATCTTGGGATACTTAGCATATTTATAAAAGGTCTTAGAGGAATAAGGCACGATAAGGGACATGGGGAGCGTTTGGGGAACATCTGTAACGGTCCCCGTTACAATTAGCACTAGTTCATCATATTTATATGGAAGCATGTTCAGGTAGTGTAGATTCAAGTTTGTTCAAATCATGACCCCCGGGGGTAGGGCGGGGCCAAAATGGCCGACCAAAGTTTTACATAGAAATATATAGGAAAATTCTTTAAAAATCTTCTTCTCAAGAATGACAAAGCCATAATTCATCATATTTATATGGAAGTATGCTCAGGTAGTGTAGATTCAAGTTTGTTCAAATCATGACCCCCGGGGGTAGGGCGGGGCCAAAATGGCCGACCAAAGTTTTACATAGAAATATATAGGAAAATTCTTTAAAAATCTTCTTCTCAAGAATGACAAAGCCATAATTCATCATATTTATATGGAAGCATCAACAGATAGTGAAGATTAAATTTTGATCAAATCATGACCCCCGGTGGTAGGGCGGGGCCAAAATGGCCGACCAAAGTTTTTAAAGATATATATAGGAAAATTCTTTAAAAATCATTTTCTAAAAAATAGCAAATCCATGATTGGTCATGGGACTACTTTTGGATTTAAATTTTACAATAAAAAGCCATTTTCTACTTTTTCCTACCCCTAGTGCTCAGGTGAGCGATGTGGCCCATGGGCCTCTTGTTTTAATTAATATTTTTTCGTGTTTAGTTGCAGAGATTCTCTCTATTTAGATAATTTTGAATGTTTATGTTTTCGTGTGACGTCACAATTGATTTCCCGCACTCGGAAAATACAAACGTGAAGCGTTTTTATCATGCTTACGTCTAATTCAACGATGTACTGTGCGATATTGAGGTAAGCTTCACCCTGTGATATTTATGCAGTAAATAATTACGATGAAGGATTGACATTCAATCATAAATTTGGAAATATTTATTGACAGAATTTTTTTTTTAATTGAGGTTTTTGCCGTTGAACCTGCCTTGAAAAATGCAGAAATTATCCCACCCAAATACTATATAAAATTAAAACAATTGCTTTCAGATAATTTAAACACTATGAATATTCTGAAATATTTGAGTATATAGTGTTATCTATCATATTTATTGTTTGTGCGTAAAAATTCGCATTATGGACTCCGTTATGGGCCCGTAAACATAAAGTATCTAAACTCCATACAAACTCTAAATAGGGAGGTATTTGTGGGGCGATATCTTTTAGATTAGTCAAGAAATCTCATGACAGGACCGTTTTAAAATGTTAAGTACATATTAAATTAGTAATATAAAAATAGAAAAAAATTCATTGACAGGAATTTTTTCAGCTAAAGGTCCTGTTCCTCCTTAAGTCCAAATTATAACTAGTGTTAATTGTAACGGGGACCGTTACAGATGTTCCCCAAACGCTCCCCAACTCCCCTTTTCGTGCTTATATAATTCCTGTTAGGCATTTTTTAAAATATGATCAGTATCGAAGGATTTCATCAAAGAATTATAAAAGCTACAATGATATCTACTATACATCATTTAACGCATTGTATGTGCACGCACGTGCATGCACATGCAAGATGGTCATGGCATGTTGTCTAAACAATTAATGTATCTATATTTCGTGAGAATCAATTAAAAAATCTTTAAAATATACATTTTAATTTTTTTCAAATATATTGGTCATTATGTGCAATTCGAGCGCGCACGTGCATGAATGCATGTTAATGCATTCAATTTTGATAGTAACATAATGTAGGAATCTATTATACCTATTCATATTCTAAATTTCATCCCGTTTTGTTAAAAACTGAGAAAATTATAGGCATTAAAAGTTTCGGCCAATCAGATTGCAGCACACGTGCATGCGCATGCTTTTCATGATAATTCTTATATATCATGCTGGAGATCTTGATAATGTATAACCATGTTAAAAATTTCAAAGGATTTTGTCAAAAAACAAGAAAGATATCAAGACTTTAGTTTCAGCCAATCAGAGCGAAGAGCGCGAGATCTTGCTATTTTGACCATGTCCACTTGTCTATGCATCTAATAAATCCTTATAATATGAGTTTCGAAGCATTTCATTAAAAATTTAAAAAGTTCCGTCTATATCAATTATATTGGACATTTCTCGTGTTGCACGTGCGCGCTTTTGGAAACACATGTGCATGCGCATGATTTCATGATAATTCTTATATATCAGGCTATAGACCTCAATAATGTATGACTATATTCAAAATTTCAAAGGATTTTATCAAAAAACAAGAAAGATATTGAGACTTTAGTTTTAGCCAGTCAGAGCGAAGCGCACATTCATACGCGTGAGATCTTGCTATTTTGACCATGTCCTCTTGTCTTTATTACTAACATATCCTTATATTACGAGTTTCATAACATTTCATCAGAAAATAAAAAGTTACGGCTATATCCATTATATTGTTCATTTCCCGTGTTGCACGTGCGCGTTCTTGCAAGCACGTGCGCGCAAAATGACCAGTTAACCTAATGCATTACAAGTCAAAACTGGATTTATGAAGTCAGGTCCAACCATGAGTCTGTCAATCTGTCTATGCCAACAATGTTCCTAAGAAATTCTATATGTTAGTCTTTTGCTTTTGATTAATCATTTCAGTTAATGTATATAATGAATGTTGTAATGTTAAGTGCCCATATATAGCATATTTTTGAAATTTTAGTCAACTAAAAGTTAATTATATTAAATGAAATTTGCACAAATTGTCTCCGAGTTATTTATCTTTCATATATTAGTGCATCAAAATTTATCTTTGTCCTTAAGGGATGAAAAATAAGAGATTACTCTTCCTAACAGATTATTGAATTTTTGGCTAAATTTTTGTACAAATTCATCTACAGTATTTTCATTTCAAAACTTAAAAAAATCTAATGAGTGTATTATTGAAAAAAAAAATTGGAATGGAATGGAAGGTGAAATGTTGGGGGTTTTGGCTATCTGATTAAAAGTCTTTTGAACTCTAATTAATAATCTCTAATTAGGTACGAAAGAGGAAGTTCGCTGATTTATAAGGAATTAATTAGCAAAAATTGACAATCTTATTTCTAAAACAAAGTCAGAGACTGGAAAAAATGGTGTCAAAAGACACTTCAATAATGTACCTTGGAGCTTTGATAAAAGTGATCGCTGATTAATGGCTGGTGATTAAGATACGGAGTTCTTTAGCAGTGGGGGGATCAGGCTTTTCCATCGGTCATCAAAGTAAGGAGTTTCTCATAAAAGACCAGGCAGCTCTAAAATAAACAAAACAACACATAAATTTATAATACTGTAGACGTACTTTTTTCCATGGGGTCATAATTCCACAGAATCTCAATTTCTGTTTAATCCGTGGGTAGAAAACTATGTGGATTTTCTAGACTGTCGCTATATTTATATTAAATATGCTTGGACAAATTTCCGCAGAAAATGTATGACTGCGTACAAAGCGTAAATTAATACAACCCGGGAAAAGTACTTCTACAGTAACTAACAAGAGGCCCATGGGCCAAATCACTCACCTGAGCACTGTGGCTACGAAAAAGTAGAAATTGTTAAATTATTGAAAAGTTTAAATCCAAAAGTAGTCCCATGACCAATCATGCCTTTGCTATATTTGAGAAGATGATTTTAAAAGGATTTTCCTATATATGTCTATGTAAAACTTTGGTCGGCCATTGTGACCCCAGCCTACCCCAGGGGATCATGATTTGTACAAACTTGAATATACACTACCTGAGGATGCGTTCATATAAACATGATCAATTATGGCTTTGTTATTCTTGAGAAGATTTTTTAAAGAATTCTCCTACATATTTCAATGTAAAACTTTGGTCGGCAATTTTGTGGCCCCGCCCTACCCCAGGGGGGTTATGATTTGAACAAACTTGAATCACACTACCTGAGGATGATTTCCCACAAGTTTCAACTTTCCTAGCATGGTGGTTCTTGAGAAGATTTTTAAAACATACCACCAAATTTTCATTAATTCCCAATTATCTCCCCTTGAATAAGGGTGTGGTCCTTCGTTTGAATAAACTTGAATTCCCTTCACCCAAGGATGCTTTGTGGCAAGTTTGGTTGAAATTGGTCCAGGGGTTCTTGAGAAGAAGTCGAAAATATGAAAAGTTTACAGACAGACAGATGGACAGACAGACGGACGGACAGCTAGATAGACGGACGCCGGACAAAATGTGATCAGAAAAGCTCAATTGAGCCTTCGGCTCAGGTGAGCTAAAAATGAAGCATTCCTCACCACAAAGGCCAGAAGAATATAGGGACCACCACCAGTCACATGTTTCTGGGAAGAACCAAAGCCAAATCCATGCAGAGATAAATATCAATAGTCCTGAAGCTTCGATGCAGGACCAAGTACGAGAATTGCTACAAACACTACTCCGGAGACTTACCTATTATCCTATGATGTAACGTGCTTTGTCCACTGCGGCTGGTTCCCTCATAAGCTGGTACCGAGGACAGTTCGGGATGTCCTGTCAACTTTATTCCTCAACTTCCTGTCATGGACTGAAAAGCAATAAGTGGAAATCTTTAGTGTTGCCTAGTGACTTTGAATTAAAAAGAAAGTTGCAAGATTGTGAAGAGGGGGGTATTGATGCTGTGTATTTTAATTAAATGTATGAAATCTGTATTTCACAGTTTAATGCATTCATGTATTTTGTGAATTGTCTTACATGTAATAATTGTTGCTATGTATTATTAAGCACTAAATCTATTCAACTGCACGAGGGAGTCTGTTCATGTAATTTTTTTTTTCATTATTTTATTTATGTTGAGAAAATTATTTTAATTAATAATATTGTTTTTCTTACCTGTCTGATGAACTCAACAAAGGTAACAGAGGTGAATGGTAGAAATACGGGTAATACAGGTGTCAAAACTCTCCGTTGATGACCAGACTGCATGCCTTACTGTATAACCACCATTTTGGATCTTTAAGGTAGGATTCTTCTCTGGTTTCTGACTAGATGAAACATTAAAAGTATATTTGCTTATATGTCTTATATATTGAGGTGTAAGGAATTTAAAAGACCATATTTTTCTTTCCTCATCACAATTGTACAACTTTAAATAGAAATGGTAAACTGCGTTTGAAAACTAGCAAGGACTATATTTTTGGCGGAATGGTGGCGTTTGAAAATATCTTCTTTTCTGCCTCTCTAAATTATAATTGAACAATGAATTTAGTCATAATTTTTACACAATCGAAGACTTGGAGAAATTTTCAAATGTAAGTTAAATTAATAATGAGGGACTAAACTTTCAAAATATATCAAATAAATATGATTTTTCAAACAAACTAGAACTTTATTAGCTTTTAAACGCTTCCTATCAAAGTGCAGATTTGAGCCAAAAATCCATAAAAAGTATTTTTTCTCTCCTAGTGAACGATCAAAACTTTTTGTTTTTGTATCATTTTGTGCATTTATAAGACTACTTTATTATATGTGAAAATAAGAAAAAGTTAAATATAGGAAGCATATGAAAATAACAAATATATCCTAAAAAATTAAGAAAAACAGAGAAAATTCGGATTAGCCAAAATCCAGTTCAGTTAAATTATTTATGTAAATTTGGTAATATCATGCTATAGAACCGATATAGTAATATGTTTTTATGCAAAAAGAACAATCGTTAAACTTTTGAATTAGAAGTAGGTATCACATGATTGGCAACAGTTATTTTTTATTGTTAATGTCAAGGAAAAGATAATGACCTTCACCTGACCTTTCCTCTAATATAAAACGGTCAAACTTAATTTCACTGATACTATCCCTTACTGATATTGTCTTCTTGATTCTGTGAAAATTTCATTAATTTTTAAATATTAGAAATATGAGAAGAATCCTACCTTAAAAGGGGAGGCTACTCCTGAAATCAAAGAAATTGTCGTAAAAATGAGTAACCTGATTTTTTTTTAGGTCTCACAAAAGGAAATAATTTCGCTATATGTTACTATATAGCTTTAATTAAATGAATTAATTAACTAGACTCTCAGCAGATAATTCATGAAACAGAAAATAAAGATTAATGCTTAGACAAAAATTTGAGATCAGAAAAAGTATACCCCTTATGCGGCTTTTAAGAGAGAAAATTGAGAGTAAACATACCTACCCCGAAATACACATGGGCAAACAGCCAACACACCATCCAGGAAGTTACATCGATCATGCGTACCTAAAAAATGAGTTCCCTTTTAAATTCAGTGGCACAATTCTGCTGATATGATATTCCTAGTGTATGAGTCCAAAATTAAAACTGTAGACCTACATAACGTTGCTGAAAATGAAAAAAGAAAAGAAATATTATTGTCTCCATATATATGGGACTATATTTGATTGAGTTCATTTTGATTGGCTATCTCCTTGCATAAAACCTTTAAGGGGTAATTTTATGCTATTTACCATGTGCTCCGATTGCCATAAAACATAAGGAAAAATACCAGCCTTACAATTCACTTGACCTTGACCTTTGACATACTTTACTAAGAATACCCTGGACAATTAGGTTTAACTTAAGACTTGAATTTTTAGTGGTAGGTTTTGATAAATTAACCATTTGATATACTTATGAGCTCATAAAACTGTTCTTTAAAACTTTATGATATAGAGTGTAAAAACTTTGAAACATGTTTGGAAAGTATTATCGCACATGTGATATGGGATATATCACCACAGAAAGATAAAAGAAAATCACCGCAGATATGCAACAATAATTTTTATCATTGTTTATTGCTTGTCAAGAATATGATATATCAATACATATATTACGATTTTTTGAATTTATTATTTCAGGCTGTAAAAACAGCTTTAAAGTATTAGGAAATTTTCAATACATTTACTATGAAAATATTTGGACAAATTTGTGAATGACAATAATCAACAATGCATGAAAATTAATCTTTTCCTGACAGCCACCTTCTCGTAAAAATTTGTCGTGTTATATATTTATTGCAAAGTCGTCCCTGGACTATAGTGCTACGGGGCATTCAGATTTCAGAACGCAGTTCGCAGTTCGCTATTCGCGATTCAAAAGAGAATTGCGTTCTAGAACGCAGTTCGCAATTCAAAATTTAAACATAAGCTATGTGGTCTGAAATTTTGTGGATAGGGTAATAGGGGTCAGTTACGACTTCTGTGAAAAAATGGTGATGGTGCCATCTCTAGTTTCCGAGATATGGTCTTCTAGTTTTTAACCCTACTATATAATACTATTCGAATAAACATCGGGTTGGGGAACATCGAAGTCCCCTACCCCGGGATCTGAAATTTTGTGGGTGGGGTACTAGGGGTCCGTTACCACTTCTGTGAAAAAATGGTGAGAGTACCATCTCTAGTTTCCGAGATATGGCCCTCCAGTTTTTAGCCCTGCTTTATAATACAATACGACATAACATCAGGCTGTGGAACATTGAAGTCCCCTACCCCAGGGTCTGATATTTTGTGGATGGGGTACTAGGGATCACTTACCACTTCTGTGAAACAATGGTGATGGTACCATCACTAGTTTCCGAGATATGGCCCTCCAGTTTTTATCCCTACTATATAATACTATACGAATAAACATCGGATTGGGGGGCATCAAAGTCCCCTATCCCGGGGTCTGAAATTTTGTGGGTGGAGTACTAGGGATCAGTTACCACTTCTGTGAAAAAATGGTGATGGTACCATCTCTTGTTTCCGAGATATGGCCCTCCAGTTTTTAGCCCTACTATATAATACTATGCAAATAAACATCGGGTTGGGGAACATCGAAGTCCCTTACCCCAGGGTCTGAAATTTTGTGGGTGGGGTACTATGGGTCAGTTACCACTTCTGTGAAAAAATGGTGATGGTACCATCTCAAGTTTCCGAGATATGGCCCTCCAGTTTTTAGCCCTACTATATAATACTATACGAATAAACATCGGGTTGGGGAACATTGAAATCCCCTACCCCGGGATCTGAAATTTTGTGGACGGGGTACTAGGGGTCAGTTACCACTTCTGTGAAAAAATGGTGATGGTACCATCTCTAGTTTCCGAGATATGGCCCTCCAGTTTTTAGCCCTACTTTATAATACTATACGAATAAACATCGGGCTGTGGAACATCGAAGTCTCCTACCCCAGGTTCTGATATTTTGTGAATGGGGTACTAGGGATCAGTTACCACTTCTATGAAAATATGGTGATGATACCATCTCTAGTTTCCCAGATATGACCCTCCAGTTTTTAGTCCTACTATATAATACTATACGAATAAACATCGGGCTGGGGGACGTCGAAGTCCCCTACCCCGGGGTCTGAAATTTTGTGGGTGGGGTACTAGGCGTCAGTTACCACTTCTTTGAAAAAATGGTGATGGTACCATCTCTAGTTTTCGAGATATGGCCCTCCAGTTTTTAGCCCCTTCTATATAATACTATACGAATAAAAATCGGATTGGGGGACATCGAAGTCCCATATCGCGGGATCTCAAATTTTGTGCATTGGGTACTAGGCGTCCGTAACCAATTCTGTGAAAAAATGGTGATGGTACCATTTCTAGTTTCCGAGATATGGCCCTCCAGTTTTTAGCCCTACTATATAATACTATACGAATAAACATCGGGTTGGGGAACATCGATGTCCCCTACCCCGGGGTCGAAATTTTGTGGGTGGGGTACTAGGGGTCGGTTACCACTTCTGTGAAAAAATGGTAATGGTATCATCCCTAGTTTCCAAGATATGACACTTCAGTTTTTAGACCTACTATATAATACTATAGGAATAAACATCGGATTGGGGGGCATCGAAGTCCCCTATCCCGGGGTCTGAGATTTTGTGGGAGGGGTACTAGGAGTTAGGTACCACTTCTGTGAAAAAATGGTGATGGTACCATTTCTAGTTTCCGATATATGGCCCTCCAATTTTTAGCCCTACTATATAATACTATTCGAATAAACATCGGGTTGGGGAACATCGAAGTCCCCTACCCCGGGATCTGAAATTTTGTGGGTGGGGTACTAGGGGTCCGTTACCACTTCTGTGAAAAAATGGTGAGAGTACCATCTCTAGTTTTCGAGATATGGCCCTCCAGTTTTTAGCCCTGCTTTATAATACTATACGAATAAACATCGGACTTAGAACATCGAAGTCCCTTACCCCAGGGTCTGATATTTTGTGAATGGGGTACTAGGGATCAGTTACCACTTCTGTGAAACAATGGTGATGATACCATCTCTAGTTTCCCAGATATGGCCCTCCAGTTTTTAGTCCCTTCTATATAATACTATACGAATAAACATCGGGCTGGGGGACGTCGAAGTCCCCTACCCCGGGGTCTGAAATCTTGTGGATGGGGTACTAGGGGTCAGTTACCACTTCTGTGAAAAAATGGTGATGGTACCATCTCTAGTTTCCGAGATATGGCCCTCCAGTTTTTAGCCCTACTATATAATACTATACGAATAAACATCGGGTTGGGGAACATCGAAGTCCCCTACCCCGGGATCTGAAATTTTGTGGACGGGTTTCCTTTGGGTCAGTTACTACTTCTGTGAAAAAATGGTGATGGTACCATCTCTAGTTTCCGAGATATGGCCCTCCAGTTTTTAGCCCTACTATATAATACTATTCGAATAAACATCGGGTTGGGGAAATCGAAGTCCCCTATCCTGGGATCTGAAATTTTGTGGCTGGGGTACTAGGCGTCCGTTACCACTTCTGTGAAAAAATGGTGAGAGTACCATCTCTAGTTTCCGAGATATGGCCCTCCAGTTTTTAGCCCTGCTTTATAATACTATACGAATAAACATCGGGCTGTGGAACATCGAAGTCCCCTACCCCAGGGTCTGATATTTTGTGGATGGGGTACTAGGGATCAGTTACCACTTCTTTGAAAAAATGGTGATGGTACTATCTCTAGTTTTCGAGATATGGCCCTCCAGTATTTAGCCCCTTCTATATAGTACTATACGAATAAACATCGGATTGGGGGACATCGAAATCCCATATCCCGGGGTCTGAAATTTTGTGGATTGGGTACTAGGCGTCCGTTACCACTTCTGTGAAAAAATGGTGATGGTACCATTTCTAGTTTCCGAGATATGGCCCTCCAGTTTTTAGCCCTACTATATAATACTATACGAATAAACATCGGGTTGGGGAACGTCGAAGTCCCCTATCCCGGGGTCTGAAATTTTGTGGATGGGGTACTAGGCGTCAGTTACCACTTCTGTGAAAAAATGGTGATGGTACCAACTTTAGTTTCCGAGATATGGCCCTCCAGTTTGTAGTCCTACTATATAATACTACATGTATACGAATTAACATCGGGTTGGGGGACATCGAAGTTCCCTACCCCTGCTTCTGATATTTTTAGGGTAGGGTACAAGTTCTATATGACACACCTGAGTTATTTTAACCATGCTGTTCCTTACCGCTTCTTAAGCTTGTTATTACCAAACCCCTACCACCAAGGGTAATGATTTAGATAATATACCATAAGATGCTTGCATTTAAGTTTTAGTTTATCTGACCCTGACGTTCGTGAGAAGAATTTAAAGGATTTTCACATATACATGTATTTCAATGCAAATTTTGATCCCCTAATCTGACCTTCGGTTAGAGTCTCCAGAACCCTATTCTTTCCTTTTCGTGAGGATCCCTACTTGCAAGGGAACCTGGCCCTTTAATTTAATAATTTAAAGTCTTTTTAAACAAGGATGCTGTCTACCAAGTTTGACTAAAATTGGCCCAATTGTTCTAATGATATTTAATGAGACTTTCACAGAATTTTTGTTATATATTGCCATTGTGGCCTCCTATTTGACTTTTTGATTGGACACATATTTTTGGTTTTCCAAGGCAAACCATTGACAGTGCCATTTTTCTATAGTATTAAATAGTACTCATCTCTTATCCGCAACTCCTCCTTTACCACGGAATAAAAGAACTACGCACGCTAACTTTTGATTTCTGCCTACATTTTAAAACCATTTAATTCAATATTGATGACATTTGGCCATAAAATATTTGTTTAATACAAAGAACAGTTCAATGATAATTGATCGTTTATTTAACACCTGTGCAAAAAAGTAAATCATACTAGTTCCAGTTCTTGAAATTAAGGGGGTATGCGATATTTTTCAATGAAATCGGGTCAAAGAGCATCACCATATTCTGAAATAGTCTTGGATATCAATAAATGTATCTGAAATCTTTTCATATGTTTTATGTATACAAAAGGAAGCATATATATTAGTAAGAATACAATGTTTCAGTTGTAAAGCACTTTGGAATTGCTGAAAAAATAAGCATTGTTGTCGTTTTTGTCTATAAACATATGCCCCCCTCCCCCTCGTGAAACAAATTAAAAAAGGCTTTGGTGTGATTAATTCAAATATCCAAACTTTTGAAAACTGACTTGGAGGTAGGCAGGAGAACAATACTAACGTTCGCAGTTCTTTAATTATACTGACACGGATTCATTACACAATGCTACTGTGCACCTCATGTTTTACTTTTTGATCTGACTCAGCTCAGTTCAAAGCTCAGTTTTTAGCTATCCAAGATTTTCATCAAACTTAGTATGCTGATAGATATTGATGAGAGCTGTGCAACTGCATCAACATTTATTTTTATCTTTCCTTTGACATTGACCTCACTTTTCTTATATGAGTGTTTAGCTCAGTTTTAAAGAAACCTCTCAAGATGGTGTTATAAAACTTTACATGTTGATACATACTGATGAGAGCTATGAAACTGCATCAACTTATTTGACCTTAACCTCTTCTTTGACTTTGACCACACTTTTCTTAAATTAGTGTTTAGTTCAGTTTAAAAAAAAACAATCCAAGATATTTTTTTTCAAACTTCATGTACTGATACATAATAATGGGAGCTTTTCAATTGCATCAACATTTTAGACCTTGACTTTTCCTTTGACCTTGACCTCACTTTTCTTAAATCAGTGTCTTGTTAGTTTTAAATATACTATTCAAGGTGGTTTAATCAAACTTCACATGTTGGTACATATACCGATGAGAGCTATGCAACTGCATCAAACTTTTTGACCTTGACCCTTCCTTGACCTTTACCACACTTTTCTTATTTGGTGTTTAGCTAAGTTTGAAAGAAACCATCCAAGAATTTTTATCAAACTTCATATACTGATACATACTAATGAAAGCCATTCAACTGCATCAACATTTTTTTACCTTGATCTTTCCTTTGAACTTTCACCACACTTTTCTTATATTAGTGATAAACTCAGTTTTAAAGAAAAAGTCCGAGATATTTTATCAAACTTCATATACTGATGAGAACTATTCAACTGCATTAACAATTTTGACCTTGACCTTTCCTTTGACCCACTTTTCCAAAATTAGTGTCAAACTTAATATGCTGATATATACTGATATAAGCATTTCAACTACATCAACATTTCGTCTTTGACATTTCATTTGACCTCGACCTCATTTATATCAAATTGTGTTTAAACTTAAAATTAAATTGTATTAAAACATTAATAATGTTTTTTCAACTTTTTATGCTGATACATACGGATGAGAACTGTTCAACTGTATCACAAGTTTTTAACCATGACCTTTCATTTGCCTTGACCTCACTTTTCTGAAACTTCATATGCTGATACATACTGATGTAAGTAATTCAACTGCATCACTTTTCAAGATATTCTTAACAAATTTCATACAAATTTTCATGTTGCATTACTAATACCCCGGTATACCTTCGGCGGGGCATTTATGTCCTATGGACATATTTCTATTTTCTTCCTGTTACATTGAACGTGCACAAAAAACCATGACTAAAGATCGTGTCAAACTTTTAAGTCATTAGCAATCTTTTTATAAAAGAAAACCCCACCAAATTTATCCATAAGTAAGCTATGGTCCAGTCACATTGAACTTCCACAAAATAATTTGAATCAAGGTCATGACACACCGTTAAGTCATTAGCAATCTTTGTGTAAAGTGGTAGATTCAGGTTTTTTTTTTTGCATAGAAAATATAATTATGAACCTTTTCTTAAAGTTGAACTTGAATATATAAAATAATGTACTTAAGTCAAGTCATGGCACAACCTCAGGTCATAAGCAATCTTAGTGTAAAATGGGAACTCACTAAGTGTATACATAAGATATGGACCGGATACGATTTATGAAAAAGTTCTTCCAGTGACCTTGAACTTGTCAAAATGACCTTAGGTTAAGGTCATGGCACATCCTTAGGTCATGAGCAATTTTTGTAGGTAGTAGTACATTCTTTAGTTTCATCAAAAGATATATGTGGACCGGACCCGTTTGTACATGTTACCAGACAGCTAGACAGACAGACAGACGGCCAGACCGCCATATTTAAATTGTATATACACCTCAAAACTTCGTTTGTTTGATAAAAAAAGATGAAATAGAAAACTTATGGCTTATACAATTTTTTTGTTTCAGTTAAAAAGTTAACAAACGTACCTGGTAGTCCTTTCATACGGTCAATCCATTTATTTATCGACTCCACAAAAAGGAGTATTTTGCATTTCTGTGAAGTCTATATATGAATAAACATCATGAAAGGGCAATATCGGTATATTATCAAACAAAAGTTTATAATGAAATTTTACAACTTAAAAGAAAGAACTTAGATTTTAAATCTTGCTATATAAAATTTTCATATTCATGGAGAAAGAAATCTAAAAAAAATTATAAGAACACTTTTATTATAAATCATATCCAAAATACTGGATATCCTCTTCCACTTTAATTATTTTTAAATTCTTCCTCTGTAACCCCCCCCCCCTTTTTTTGTTTTTGATTGCTGGATTCTTATTAAAATGGTAAACCCCTAAAACCCTAATTACTAAATTATACAAATGTACATGAAGATCTAATCTGTCATATTTTAGTAGACATTTTTTTGTTAAAAAAATATAATTCCGAAATGACTTTATAGTTGAAATGAAATTTCAGAAGTGAATAACATTACAGTTATTGAAAAAAATATAAAAATCAGAATAATCGGAAAATAACCACGAGTTCTTTTTTTCGAATGTCTTATGTTAATACAGAGACAATGCGATAAATTATTTACAAGTATTACATGTGGAAGCTAAAGTTAGTTTCGTATAAAATCCAAGGGGTTTTCCCTAAGAAATGACAGGAATGGGTTTTCCTGCTATTTATAGGTACGAAGAACATGTATTCAAAATATCGAGACGATGTTTATTCGTATAGTATTATATAGTAGGGCTAAAAACTAGAAGACCATATCTCGGAAACTAGAGATGGTACCATCACCATTTTTTCCATAGAAGTGGTATCTGGCCACTAGTACCCTACCCCCAAAATTTCAGGCCCCAGGGTAGGGGACTTGGATGTCCCCGAGCCCGATGTTTATTCGTATAGTATTATATAGTAGGGCTAAAAACTAGAAAACCATATCTCGGAAACTAGAGATGGTACCATCACCATTTTTTCATAGAAGTGGTATCTGGCCACTAGTACCCCACCCCCAAAATTTCAGGCCCCAGGGTAGGGGTCTTCGATGTCCCCGAGCCCGATGTTTATTCGTATAGTATTATATAGTAGGGCTAAAAACTAGAAGACCATATCTCGGAAACTAGAGATGGTACCATCACCATTTTTTCATAGAAGTAGTATCTGGCCACTAGTACCCCACCCCCAAAATTTCAGGCCCCAGGGTAGGGGACTTTGATGTCCCCGAGCCCGATGTTTATTCGTATAGTATTATATAGTAGGGCTAAAAACTAGAAGACCATATCTCGGAAACTAGAGATGGTACCATCACCATTTTTTCATAGAAGTGGTATCTGGCCATAGTACCCCACCCCCAAAATTTCAGACCACACAGCGTATGTTTAAATTTTGAATTGCGTTCTAGAACGCAGTTCACTTTTGAATTGCAAATAGCGAACTGCGAACTGCGTTCTAAAATCTGAACGCCGTGCTACGGTCAATGGGCCAATTTCGAACCTGCGTGGTGAGAATTTGTCCCGAGACATAGTTATCGATTATTCTAACTAGCACGTATATAAGATAAATCATACTGATTAATCAACATCACTACGATATGAGGACCTTAAAATAGGATAAAACATTCTCAAGCAGTTAGCCATTAAATTGTTTTTGATGTCGTGTGTTAAAATACCTTCAAACAAATCAAATTAATGTTCTTGATTCCCACTTTTCAGGTTATGACTGACTTAGTGCTTCGTGATACCAAAACAATACATTTTCACAATATTGTCTTACTATAGTATTACCTGTAATTTTGACTTTAGGTTGAATTTCACACTTGCAAAGTTGTGTGCATCACGATGTCGATCACCGCTCCGGCTACCTTCGTTATTTCTAACCAAAGAAAATTGACGTTACTTTTTTGGAATACTGTTGCGTCATATTACCCATAATGCAATATTATTGCTCGCATAACTAAATTGTAGAACACACATCACAAGATTTCGAATATACATCACAAGATTATCAAACATACATCACAAGATTTCGAATATACATCACAAGATTTCGAACATACATCACAATATTACATAATATACATCACAAGATTTCGAATATACATCACAAGATTTCGAACATACATCACAGGATTAAAGAATACACATCACAAGATATCGAATATACATCACAAGATTATAGAATATACATCACAAGTTTTGAATATACATCACGAGATATTGAACATACATCACAAGACTTTGAATATACATCACAAGATTATGAATATACATCACAAGATTTTGAACATACATCACAAGATTTTGAATATACATCACAAGATTATCGAATAAAGCAACGTTTGACATGCCATATATGGGTCATGAAGCGCAATGCCCAATGAGAAAACCTGAAGATGATTTAAATTTATTTTCATTTTGAATTTCTATCATAACTGCTATTTATATCTGATTCAATTTTACAAGTGAGAATTAAACGTTTATTAATTTTAATTGCCATTGGTGGTTGCTATAAAACTAAATTTTATTTATCAAAAATTAAATTAATTGCATTACGTAAATATTTTTTACATTAACAGTGAAATAGTCCAAGTTAAATTTGATAAAGATCATACTTTAAATCGCAAAATGAAATCAAAAATTAAAATTACTTCTTAAATCAGGAGAACAGTCAAAAGAACTCGCAGAAGTTGAATAAGAGCAACGTTCTACAGTGAGTCAGAATGATGTCACGAGAAAAGGGCCTCTCGAGGCAGACGAAGAGATTCCTTCTCCGGATCACGCAAACGAAAACGTCAGTCGGGTCTATGCTTCAAATGCCACCAGCCTGGGCATTTCCGTCGTGACTGCAATCACCCAGAACGATTTACGAGATCAGTAAGGACAAGTCGGATCAGACCCCTAGGCCTCTGCAGGCAAGGGCAAAATATGCGCAAAGCACAAAAGCATCGCTGTGCTGGTCTTGGAAAACTGATTCTGTCAGACTAAGAGGAAGGTTCTTGCTCGTGCTCCTTGCTTTTCAAGTGGGGCCAGTTGACTCATTGCTATCATTTTTAAGTTGATGCTCGGTGCCCTGATCCAGATGTCGGATGCTGTTCCGGGAGTCCAAAGAGGATCTATGCTGGCGAGTTCGAAAACACCACCAGAAGCAGTTAGTCCAGGAGATCTTGAATTTGTGTTGAACTATTTAGTTTGTAAAGTCAAGCATGAGTTGGACAGTAAATGTAAAAAAAGATTCATTTCAGTTTATATTGTGTAAGCAATTTGTATTGTACATCACAAGAGGTTAATTATCATTATTTTTTTTTGAAAAGTGTTATATACTGAAAGAAAAAAGAAACGCAGGGAAACATTATCTCATACGTGTGGATGATACTACCAGTGAGATAAACCTATGCGTTATTCACGGGTAGGTGCTTTATCAATGGCACACCCGGTTTTGACATGATTCCTCCGCGTCGCTTCAAGATTCAAATTAATAAAACTTTAATTTGTAAAAATTCTTGCCTTATAGAATAAATGATAATGAGCAAGAATTTAATAAAAAGCAGGAAAAGATTCGTATACTTCAAAGAAGTGTCAAGTTTGAACAAAGTATCCATAGGCCTATCGGTTACTGTAAAGGCGGTTGTCCCCCTCCAATCCTTACTTTTTTCAGAGAAATGTAGGGCCTACAACACTCAAGTATTAGTGGGAAATTCCTTAGACACTTTCAAAATTGCTTTCTTACATATTATTATGTATGCCTTATAGTAATGTATGTGTAGGCCCTAACTTACTATCAGGACCATGGATCTACAACGTACGTTAGCCTTTAACCGTTTGCATTTCCACCGTTCAAAGAAATGACATCGGAATGATATTCATGATCCTCGGTCCTTGCAACTTTCAGTCAAAAGTAAGTTTGAAATTAGCTCCCAAATGATTGTAACATATGTTTTAAAGGACACAGATTAGATAGCAAAGCTCTTATATTTTTCACATGATATTCTTCCTTTCGCCATATGTCAAATCAACAGTTCGACGTCATTAATTTATGCGTAATCAGTTTGAATAGAATTAAAAATCCTTCATAAAGTTTCACAGGGGCTATCTCAAAGTTGAAAAAAAAAACTAAACAAAAATTGTATGAGATAAAAAGATCTAAAATTGTGTGATTTTATATTGACTTCATTCAACTCCTTCACATCTCACAAGTGTGGATGATACTAACCGTAAGATAAACCTATGTTTTATCCACGGATAGATGCTTTATCAAAAGCACTTTCGGTTTTGACATCGAAACCTCCGTGTCGCTTCAAGATTCTAATTGATTTTTAATTCATCTAATTGATTAATTTATGATCTAAGTTCTTGCCTTATAAAATAAATGATAATGAGCAAAAAGTTTCTTAAAAACACGAAAAAGACTAGCATACTTCAAAGAAGTGTCAATTTTTAACAAAGTAACCTTATCGGTTATTGTAACGACAGATGATACCCCCCCCCCCCCCAACGGGTTTCTTTTAGAAACGTAGGACCTAGCAGTTAAGTGTTAGTGCAAAATTCTTTTGACACTTTCAAAAAAGCTTTTTTACATTATAGTATGTATGCCTTGTAGTATTGCATGTGTAACTTACCATGAATCTGGATCTATAATGTACGAAACCTATCACCATTTTTACTTCCATTGTTCAAAGATTTTTTATGACATGACTGACATCAGAAAAAAAAATGATCTCTCGACTTTCAATAAAAATTTGGTTTGAAATAAGCCTCCAACTGATTTTCACACGTGTTTTAAAAGACGCAAATAGCAAAGATCTTATAGGCCTTTTTTTCACACTTCCTTTTCGCCATGTCAACATCTACAGAGCGACGTAATCAAAGTATGCTAAATCAGTTTGAAAATCAATGCCATTTATATAATTTCAAAGGGGTTATCTCAAGAGGCCCATGTGCCACATCGCTCACCTGATTAGCAATGACCATGCTTTCTTTACCAGATCTTCCCCTTGAAATACCTATTGTGACGTCACCCTTCCCCAAAATAGAGTTTGGACAATTTATGCCCTGTTCACACAGAGAGTTTATTCGAATTAAATGTAAAGTTACTGCGAATTAGCTTCGCTTAGCGTTCACACGCAGAATTAAATGCGAATTGCTTTAATTCGATTAGTTTACTGCGCATTAAATTACTTCGGTGTGAACGCTAAGAGAAGCTAATTCGAATTAAATCTTGACGTGATTAGATACGGGTATTTGTGCTATATTTGGTTAAAAAATTAAAGAAAAAGAATGTTAATTCACTAAAATTAATGTATACCTGCAGCCATTCACTAAAATTAATGTATACCTGCAGCCACTATGATGTATCAAATGGTTTGCCCTGCACGTGATTTACAAATGAAGTCATAAAGGACTTACTGACGCCTGACTGTAGAAGTAAAACTTTCATTCGAATTAGTTTACTTCGCATTACCTGTCGTGTGAACGCAATTTAATTGGCATTTATTTAATTCGCATTAGTTTACTTCGCATTAATTTTCTGCGAATTAAACTCGTCGTGTGAACAGAGCATTAAGATATACACTACCCCAGGATGCTTTCGAATAAGTTTTAGCTTTTCTGGCTACCCCCTCCTCCACCGAAATTTAAATTTTGGATAAGACTGATGAAATGTTTTCCATACATTTTTCAGCATTTATAGAAATGTTTTATTTTCCTTAAAGTGCTAATGAATTTTTTTTTGATAATAAATTCCTTATATATCTTATGTATACAATGCATGTTTTTAAAAATTTAATACAGTAAGCATTCGCTATGTGGGCCATTTTAGTATTAATTTTATTTGATACAATGATACAAATACAGTAAATCATGATTAAAGCAAACACCCTTATAATAAATTTATGCATACATTGAAGTAATTATAAATCCCTAAGGTATTGAAATGTATTATTTTCTTGGATATGACAAATTATGTTTAAAACAAATCAAAATTGCATGTCCCAAGTATTTTGCTTAAAGCGTGTTTTTCTTATTCTAAAAACATAAAGATTATCCACCACCTTTTAGAATTATGCACGTAAGGAGATTATGTGCTTGTGGAACACTTGAGAGATGCCCCCACATGACAGCTTTTGGTGAAGGTTGACGTTTTTGAAATGCAAGTCAAACACCATGATGTTGCTATCCAAGGTTCAAATTAAGGGATACTAAAGGGATAATCTTTTCATAAGAAGCTTAAATGTGAAATATTAAGGCCTTGTCACATGAAAGACAGCTGTGAAATAAGGTCACTGGTGCTAACTGTTCAAAAGATTATCCAAGGTTTAGGTTTTTCAAAAGTGGGTTAAATTCAAATGTCAAGGTAAAAAAATATATCAAAGACAAGAGGCCCATGGATCACATCACTCACCTGAGGACTTTGGCTAGTCAGTATTTTATGAGTGGCATCAACCTATCCCTAAGGGGAGGAGGTATGATTTGAACTTGAAGCTACAGTGAGTATGTTACCATATATTTCTTGGACAAATCTTGGCTTTAGGAGTTTGAAAAAAAGATTTTTTTCCTATATGCTTTATCTTCTACTATGGTCCCCTCCCTACCCCTAGGGGCACAATTGAAACAAAATTGAATCTACGATACCTAAGGGGCTTCCATTTAAATTGACCAATTAGGGCTCTGCTGTTGTTAAGAAGATTTTTAAAAGATTTTTCCTATGTATTCCTTTGGAAAAATTTGATGGTTCATTGTAGTCCAACCCCAACCCCAAGGGGTCATGATTTGAAAAAAATTTAAATCCACACAACCTGAGGATATTTCCACATGAGTTTCATTTTTCCTGGCCCAGTGGTATTGGAAAAAAACCCGGTTTTTCCAATGTTTAAAGTTTTTTCTTCATATATTTCTACGCAAAACTATTATCGTCCCTTGTGGCCCCGCCCTTCCCCAGGGGCCATGATCTGTATAAACTTGAATCTACATTACCTGAGGATGCTTCCATATAAATATGACAAATCACGTATTTGCTGTTGTTGGGGAAAAGATTTTTAAAGATTTTTCATATATATTTCCATGTATAACTTTGATCGTCCATTGTGGCCCTGCCCTACCCCCGAGGTCACGATTTGAACAAACTAGAAACTACACTACCTGAGGATGCTTCCATATAAATATGAAAAATCAGGGATTTTCTGTTCTAAAGAAAAAAGGCTTCCTTATAGATATAACCAATCACGTCTTTGCTGTTCTTGAAAATATTTTGAAAGATTTTTCCTATATATTTCTTTGTAAAATTTTGATCGTCCTCTTCATCCTATGGGGGTCATAATTTGAACAAACTTGAATCTACACTACCTGAGAATGCTTCCATCGATATTAATTTGACCAATCATGGCTTTGCTGTTCTTGAGAAGAAGATTTAAAATTGTTTCCAATATATTTCTGTGTAAAAATTTGATCGTCCATTGTGGCCCCACCCTACCCCCGGGGGTCATGATTTTGACAAATCTGAATCAACACTACCTGAAGATGTTACCACATAAGTTCAAATTTCCTGCCACAGTGGTTCTTGAGAAGAAAATTTTTAAAATATGCCACTAGATTTTCACTATTTCAGGATTATCTCCCCTTGAATTAGGACATGACCCTTCATTTGAACAAATTTGAATTGTTTTTATCCAAGGATGATTTGTTGCAAAGTTGGTTAAAATGGGTCCAATGGTTCTTGAGAAGAAGTTGACAATGAGAAAAAATTACAGACAGATAGACGGACGGACAGACAGACAGACGGACTACAGACAAAATGTGATCAGAAAAGCTCACTTGAGCTTTCAGCTCAGGTGAGCTAAAAAGAAACCAATCTAATCTAGTTCGATTACTCATATGGGGTTGGGGATGGGGTTCCATTCTAGCCATTGATATAATGATGATAGAAGTATATATGTAATGGATATATGCCGAATACTGTTCTATATGTAAAATTATCAGACTGTTTGAGGCCCGTTAGGGCCGAAAACTGTCTGATAATTTTACATATAGAATAGTATGAGGCATATATCTTACTTAAAACATTGCCATTTAAATGTCCAAAAGTTACCTGTAGGAGTCCGATAATAACACAATGGGAGTTTGGGGATCAATTGTTTTTTTACCCGTCTAATAAGTAGACAAAAGAAATGAAACGGTGAAAACAGTGAGTGAACTCTTGTTATTTCATTCATTCAATGGCAGTCGTTTAGCGAAGCAGGACAGGGGTCCGGTGGTGAATGATTTCCTTTTAAATTTGGGACATTTTCATTTATTTTGTGCATAAATTGAAATTGATACAGATTTCATTTTTTGGAAAGTAAAAATGGAGATTTTCATCCTGGAATTCAGTTTTTATATAATGGAAATTCTCAGGTTTTAAAAGTGCAGCCACCTGGAAACAATCCTTATAAAATTAATAGTTTTGTCGATTATTTCTCAGAAATGGATTAAATTCGCTTATTCATAGTGCTGTATCAAAAACACTTTTAAAAGATGGGAAGTATTAATTTTGAGGAAGGATTAAACTCGATTTCTTCATGGATTTGCTATTTTGTATAGCAACTTGATTTCTTTGCGATTGCCTTCCCTGAATTTTTTTTCCTAACTTTTTTTTTTTTTTGGTTTTGGACATGTTTAATCTTTATTTCACTCTTATTTTTGTTTTTTTAAATACCGTCCGATTTTGTTATTATTGCCGTCCGATAATATATTATCAGACTGGTAATTATTATTATCGGACGGCTACAGGTAAACTTTTAGACTGCAAGAACAAAGACATGACGTCACAGCAATGTTTTAAATTGGAACATAAGTTTTAAAATCTTTTAGGGTCATAGTGACATAAATAAAACATTAAAAATTGTCAAATTTGCTTCATGGATCTTAAACAAGACCGGTTAATTTGTAAGATGAAACTCGCAGAATTAAATTTCTGGTCGTCTTTTCAACACCAATTTCAGCACTAACAGTTCACAATTAGGCAATATCTCAATAAAAGGGGCCGAACGACATTCTTTGTTTGTAAAAAAGGTCAAAATAAAAGAAAAAGAGTTCAACTAACCCCTAAAGCAAAAACAAAAAGTCCCAAATCAACAATCCTCGGCTGACGCCGATACACTCCATTCAAACCTCGGATGTGATAGGTGGAATAATACGCATCAAATTGATACATTTTCCGCTGAAAACTGCCGTCTCACTCATTTCATATTTCACTCTGCCTTAAGTTCTTCGAAAAGGTTTCTGTACTTGTGTACTTCCTCATTTTTATTACAACCATATGTTAGTAGTTTTTGAAAGCAAGAACATACTGTCTCTGGCGTGCTACAAAGTAACTCGGATTTCAAAAGTATAACATCTGAATGAAATTCAAATAAGATCAAATCACTGACGCAGCAAGATGGTGGAACACCTTTGACGTCCGAGGTTAGTATGCGAGATACGAGCCTCCCGGGGAGCTTCGAGTGAAAAGTCCCTTCAATGCATATCCGGGAATCCCGATGACAAAGCCCTTTTCCTTGTCATTTGGGGAAATGAGTTACAGGGATTTGTAACCGTGTACGAACGAAAAGTCAGAAACTGATGCGAGAAAAAAAGTCCAATAAAAAGTCTGACAGAGGTGTTGAAAAGGTATGTACTACATATATATAGTTCACTGAATAATTCATTGAAGAATTTAACAAAGACACGCTATTTAACAGTCAGAAATCTTGTTTTCTTTTAACATACGTATGATTTGTTTCCGAAACAAATGCTCAATCTGAATTCTAGGAAAATAACAGAGGAGTATTTTGCATTTGTACTATGATCACCAAGTTAATGTCGAATCGTCAATAATATTCCTATCCAATGTATTTTCTACATTATAAATCACTGTATAAAACAGATATAGATGTAAATTATTAAAAATTCAAAAGAAGTGAAAAATAAAATCTTTAACAATTTAAGAATATATATACATTTAACAAACATCTCACACTGATTTTTTTCCTTTATATAATAAAAATTATCTTTGTATAATGGAACCCATATTAAATGAAACCCGATGTATTTTTTTTGTGATTAGTAATTCAAAATATCTGCCTATCCCATTATTTAAAATTTTATTTTTCAGGTGTAGAAATGCGCTATTTTTCATCTGTGTTATTTTAAAATTATTCAAATTTCTGTGTAAAATATAAAACTTAATATTTAACTTGCATTTTGTGCAAACATAATAGGAAGCATTATGCACAGGGACCTGAAATTTGATCAATTAGTCGCTCAGTAAGCTAATATAGATGTACATGGCTAACAAATATAATCTACTCATGTCAATGACTTTTAATGGGAGCAAAATTAACATGAATAACTTATACATATTTGCCTTAATAATATTTCTCGTCTCATACATGAAAATTCCCATTAATTACAGCAAATTCGTTAACAAACCGATTTTTTTTTATAATGAGTCAATTGTAAACCACAGAAGTCATCTGAGACAAAAGGTAAATGAATATGAAATTAAACAAATTCACAAGGTCAGTTTATACACGTGGCCTTTTTTACGTTGTGTAAATGTAAAGGTTTAATAAAAGTTCTTAAAAGTAAAAAAAAATTATTGGAAAATGTTCATGGATAATCGTTTCACGTTTAACACTTTATCACTTAAAGAGACAAAGACACAGTTTCAGCTAAAAAACAAAAGACAAGTTTGTTTTTCCATTTTTATAAATATTTAACCAAGGTCTTTTTAATGATACATCAAAGATTTGAACTTTAGTTGTCGAGATACAAGACAGATTTAGAGCTCCAAACCTTTGTAATGTAAACAAGGTCCGTGTCATATTTTGTTTACATGGATTCATATACTATTATATGTTCGTTCATAGCAGATAATTTAAATAAAGAAGTTAGTTCTAAATACAATTACAAAGTTTTTAGTGATTGGCTGAATTTCTTTTTGTTATAAATATATTTGTATATGTAAACAAAACCAAGGCACGAGTCTTGTTTACATTTTGAAGACCTTTAGGTTCTGTTTCTCGTTTGTTAATCAATAAATGATGTTCAATTTTTTGCTGATCATTAGATGATGCATTAGTTAGGAATAGTAAGCAATAAAACTGGTTTAAAAAAATCAGTTAAAAATGTGTCCAAGCCTCTTTAAGGAAATCATTAAATTATTGTTTAACTAGCACACTCTCGGCGATTTCTTCACTATTGGATATTATGTAAAAACGCAAATTAAGAGATTTCCCAATTTGGTAATCCATAATAACGAGATACTCCCTGCTTGGAAAGCGTCGATCCACAAATTTCTCATTTCCAAATACTGTATACAGGAAAATTCTCGACATCTTCCCCCCTCCTCCCCTTTTGCCCTTACCACGGTTTGGTGAATTTTGAATTGGGTGAATTTAAAGACTACAGTCTACAATTTCCTAATCAAAACTGACAAGGCGAATTTAAAACGGGGAAAATTTGTTAGTAAGTGTGAAAAAGGCGAAAATAAGAAGGTGCGAAAATGACGCTATATACAGTATTCAGTTGAAATAGTCCGAAGGCTGCGCTTTCGTAGTTGCAGAATTCCATGTTTTTAATGTTTTATTTGAAACGTTTTGTATCACCAGCGGAGCAGAGCGTCGCTGAGATATCACTGTACCCGGCATACATGTATGTCTGTCTGTCTGTCCGTTTGTCACACCCTGTATCTTAAGAACTGTAAGAGACTTGATGTTTTGTACATTTGTTGCTTGGAAATATGGCCTTTGTAAATTGCCATAGTTATCGACCTCGTGACCCTTGAACTTGTCCTCTGACGTACTTTACTAATAAGTTAAAAGTGTCAATAAACCGCATTTATGATATTTAAGGGGGTAATTCTATGCTATTTAGCATGTGAAATTATTGTCATAAAACATTATGAAAAATACCAGCGTTCAATTCACTTGACCTTGACCTTTGAACTACTGTACAAAGAATACACCGGAAAGTTGAATTTAATTCTAGACTTTTAAATTTTGAATAGCGGATGTTGATACTTAACATTTACACATGTTTATGAGCTCAAAATGCTGTTCTTTGAAATTGTATTATGTTCAGTAGCCACACAAACTGATTATATAAATAGTATGAAAATGCATCGGGATCGGGATCCCACAATGGATCGTGTAGAGTGATAGTCTCGTTCAACCAGACGTTCGGCTGTCTCCGTAAACTCCGACGAACAGAGAGTCTGGTAAAGAATCACGTAAGCGTTTGTAACCGTCAGAGGGCGCTATCTTGTTTTCATTTTGACAATCCTTTTTGAAAACAAATGTTATATATGTTTCTTCTTCTGGATTGTGACTTTATATAAATAAACTGATCTTTAATTTGGGACACCAATCGAGAAATTACAACATTTATCGAAGGAATGTGTATTACGCAGGTAGGGCTACACTACTTTCACTTTTGTAGCAATTCTTCCTAAAAATAAAAATACAACATTATTAGGTCAAATGTCATTTTTCATTATCCAATCTTCATACAAAGGTATATTCAAAATCAAATTTGCTTAAACACCTTCTAGATTTCATAAAATCTAGTGACAGGTAGAGCCTACCTCAGACAGCGATGTATGTCCCAAGGGAAAGATAAATTTGGAGTTAGGAAGGATAACTCCTATCTATAACCTGTTTCTTAGTTTTAGTGTAGCATAACACAAAACATGAAAAAAATGGGATGCATTTAAATTCAACATATTCACTTTATTAGTATCATTTATAAGCAGATGTTGTCAAAATTTAAGGTAATGAAACTACATAGAACATGCCTAACCTGAAATTATATGACATACGTAGAACAAAACTATAAACAACAGGGAGGTAATAAAACGTCTAAACATCACCACTTCAATATACTCAAAAAATGGTCACCAAAAAGTGCTGCCTCTGTTCAAACTGTAATTTTGCATGAAAATATCTAAACATATTTTGCACTTTTTAGCTCACCTGAGCCGAAGGCTCAAGTGAGCTTTTCTGATCAAAATTTGTCCGTTGTCTGTCGTCGTCGTCGTTGTCGTCGTTGTTGTCGTCGTTGTTGTCGTTAACTTTTCACATTTTCATCTTCTTCACAAGAGCCAATTTCAACCAAACTTGCCACAAAATATCCTTGGGTGAAGGGGATTCAAGTTTGTTTTGAAGGGCCACGCCCTTTTCCAAGGGGAGATAATCATGAATTTGTTAAAAATTAATGGCATTTTTAAAAAATCTTCTTCTCCAGAACCGCTGGGTCAGGAAAGATGAAACTCATGTGGAAGCATCCTCAGGTAGAGTAGATTCAAGTTTGTTCAAATCATGACCCCCGGGGCAAGGGTGGGGCCAAAATGGCCGACCCAAGTTTTACATAGGAATATATAGGAAAAATCTTTAAAAATCTTCTTCTCCAGAACCACTGGGCTAGGAAAGATGAAACTCATGTGGATTCATCCTCAGGTAGTGTAGATTCAAGTTTGTTCAAATCAAGACCCCCGGGGCAAGGGTGGGGCCAAAATGGCCGACCCAAGTTTTACATAGGAATATATAGGAAAAATCTTTAAAAATCTTCTCCTCCAGAACCACTCGGACAGGAAAGATGAAACTCATGTGGAAGCATCCTCAGGAAGTGTAGATTCAAGTTTGTTCAAATCATGACTCCAGAGGCAAGGGTGGGGCCAAAATGGCCGACCCTAGTTTTACATAGGAATATATAGGAAAAATCTTTAAAAATCTTCTTCTCCAGAACCACTGGGCCAGGAAAGATGAAACTCATGTGGAATCATCCTTAGGTAGTGTAGATTCAAATTTGTTCAAATCATGACCCCCGGGGCAAGGGTGGGGCCAAAATGGCCGACCCAAGTTTTACACAGGAATATATAGGAAATATCTTTAAAAATCCTTCTCAATTACCACTGGGCCAGGAAAGATGAAACTGATAGGGAAGCCATCCTCAGGCAGTGTAGACTCAAGTTTTTTTCAAATCAAGACCCCCGGCCCTGGGGATAGGGTGGGGCCAAAATGGCCGACCCAAGTTTTACATAGGGATATATAGGGAAACCTTTTAAAATCTTCTTTTCAAGTACTTCAAAGCTATGATTAGTGATACCCGGGGTATTTATATGGAATCATCCTCAGGTAGGGTAGATTCTAGTTTGTTCAAATGATTAACGCCTGGAAGGGGGGGGGGGAGTAAATTCAAGCCCGATGTGCTCAGGTGAGCGCTGTGGCCCCTGGGCCTCTTGTTAATTGATGGGTTAGCTTAGGTGAGGCTGAAATACCTTTGAAAATATTTTTTTTTTCTCTTGGACAAATTCATAACAATGCGTTTAGAATGATTTTTGTAAACATTTCATGTTGTAACAGATAAAAACTGAGTAAGAATAGCTTTCTATGAACCTACAAAAATTATATTTACCTTGTTCTGACAATGTCATACACCAGGGAAGTATTACAAGTAGAACTCACGACTTGATGTTTTGTTTGTCTATTCAAGAGCAATATCAACAATTCGGAACTTCAAGTTATCGTTCTTTATCTTCCCCTAGCGGCCAGGAGAAATGCTAACTTTTGCTGTCGATAGAATATTTGCAAGACATTATTAAATATATTTATATATAACTTATGGTCATTACCGTTAACAATTCCTCTCTAACAGCTTTAACTTTTAGACATTTATATTTACATCTTTAAGTTATTTTTCTGCCGATTTATCGTCTATTTGTTTGAATAAATGTAGGTGTGTTCTTTTTAGCCAATCAAAAACTTTACCAGAATTTCGGTAAGCCTCGTTTTGGCGTTACAAACGATATCACGTATCTTTACCAGACCCTCTGGCTGGTCGGAGATTTACGGAGACAGCCGAGTGTCTGGTTGAACGAGACTAGTAGAGTGACAATTGATATAAGGTATAGACTGGAATTTATTGTCTCATTCGTACGAATATGTCCAGTAATTTTCAAAAATTATAATAGATATAACTAGTGTTAATATTTTTATGGTTTGTCTCAAAACATCTCTCACGATTTTTTTTTCCAATGCAGCTTGAATTTAAGGTAATGATACAACCGCCCATGTTTCTGCACTCTGTGATCTATATTGGGTTCCCTTCTACGTCAGCCTGAGTTTTTATCAGCCAATATGCGGTATGTAGAGGGCTTCTTACATTACTGATTACCTGTCTGTATATTGCGGATATCAGACAGGCAAGCCAGTCTTGTGTGAAGACTTTGAAACACGTATTAACACATGTAAAAGGATAAATAATTATTAAAATGATTACAACTTAATTATTCATTTAAGTGTTAGGGGCTTCATATTTTTTGAATTGACAGACTTTATCGCAGTCTAATACTATGTATGAATGTTTGTTAGTGCTTGATGAACTATCATTTTATTTATTTATTTATTTATTTATTTATTTTTTGGCATGAAATACCGGATATGCTGTATATGCTAGATGCATATAAATAGTTGAACAACAAAAATTGCATAAAAATGAGATTGTAATATATTTCTGTGAAGTTGCACTGAGAGATAATAAATGCGAGCTCTGAAGATAAAAATAAACATAGATGCTGACCACGAGGGTGACCTTTTAAGCTGAACGATTCCCGGAATACGATTTATTAAAAAATGCGGTTGTTTACTTGTTTATCGGAACATGTATTTGGCTAGGACGAAGAAGCAACAATAGGATTAACGTGATCAGAGTTCAGGTGTTTGTATAAATTATCTACGGCGAAGAATATCTGAAGATTATGCATAAAGATTGAAAATCATTTTTTAAAGTGCTTTGAAAAATTAAAGGAAGGATTGAGCACGGAAAACTTAAATTAAGAGCAAAATCAAAAGTCTTAATTTCAAATTCTGAAAAAAACAAGATGTGTTTGTAAAACACTATGCGCCCGGCGGCAACCAAGTTAAAAAACCTATTTTTAGCATATAGGTCACAGTCAAGGTCACAAGGTCATTGATCTTGGTGTCATTTGAAAGATATTTATTAGTTGAGTATGCATACCAAATATAAAGTCTCTATCTTTCATTGTTCAAAAGTTATGGTGAATGTTCAAAAAATCAATTTTTAGCATATAGGACACAGTCAAGGTCATAAGGTAATTGATCTTGGAGTCATTTGAAAAAGCCTAATTAGTGGAGTATGCATACCAAATATGAAGTCTCTATCTTTTATTGTTCAAAAGTTATAGCGAAGGTTAAAAGTTTGCAGAAAAAAAAATATTTTTAGCATATAGGTCACAGTCAAGTTCACAAGGTCATTGACCTTGGTGTCATTTGAAAGAGCTTAATTAGTGGAGTTGGCATACCAAATATGAAGTCTCAACCATTCATGGTTAAAAAGTTATAGCGAAGGTTAAAGTTTGCAGACAAACAGACAAACAGACAGACAGACAGGACATTAACAATATACGCCTCGAATCTTTCGATCCGGGCGCATAAAAACTAAAATATGCAGGGCACATACGGGGTATAAATGTAGCTTAGTGAGACACATCTGGCAGTGGTAAGCTGGATTTTGTCTCATTCTGATTTTTTATTTATACAGGTGATATTATTTTATAGACTTGCGCGCGTTTTTGTCAATTATCAAATCTTCACAAGGCTGATTTTATTTACAGGTTAAACCTTTTCGTATTATAAGTAGTTATATTTATGATAATGTGAAGTATATTGTGTGAAATTATTTATTGTAAATATAACTATTACAAATGTATTTCTTAATTCAATAAAGAGTGGCGAGCTGGATTTTGTATCTTTTTGGTTGCATTTATAATTATACACGTTGAGTAAAATCGCCGCTCCCATAATCTGTATGCACCATGGACATGCTGGAAGAGAGTAAATAATCCTAAGGAGAAAAGAACCTGCAAAGAAAATGCAAACTCGGACATTGATAAACTGATTAACTGGTCAGGACCAGGGAATTGGAGGAATGTTACCCCTTGGTCTTAAATTATCTCACACGCGAAAAGCGCAGAACGATTTCGGGAGTTTACAATGAAATTATCCAGTAATAAGACTATATAGATTAAAGTCAAATTTATTTTCAAAATAAACGAAATACCAACGTTTAAATTTGTATGAAAAATGAAACTTTTTATTTCTTTTTAAAAAGTTGTGGAGAAATGGGGCTCTTACAATACATAGAGAATTGCAGTTATGTAAAAACCGGTGTCTCAAACGTCTTAAACACCAACAAAACAGTAGCAGTGGTTGGTTGAAATTATTCAAAAAATGAATTTGGATTTTGAAATTTCACGTGTCTATAATACGTATTAACTGAGTTTTATATCCTCAGGAGTACTTACACAAATAAGCGAGGATTAAACAATCCGTGATAAGGACCACAAGGTAACAATAACATATCCTTTTGTGAGCAGAGGAGTCCGTGTCGGTTCCAGCGACGTGCGATGGGTCAGTTTTTTTAGCTGTTGAACGTGGAAATGCCGGTTTCGTACAGCTCAGTAGGCCGCGAAGGTTACAAACTGTCTCTCTAATCGTGTGGTGCTCAATACCCCCGTCCTCTCGTGGCTGGGAACACGAACTATAATTCTATAATTCTATAGAACAAACGTGATGCTGAAGAGGGGATGTCCGATTTACACGATCTGATTTTTAAGATGTGACTTGTAAATAAGAAAATCATAAGATAGCTATGAAGTCAGATGGAATAGAGACATGCTCTATTCCGTCTGGCAAGTCAGACGGTTTTAGCCAATCACTGACATGGTCAGAGAGATAATCTATATAAAGAACAACTTACATGTGAATTTTTCCCGCACTTCTTCTCAAAATAATTCAATATCAATTAATCTTATTTATTGCAATTAAAAGGTGGGGGAAATCCTGGGAGGACATTTTCTATTTCTTCCTCTCCATTCAAAATGGCTGATTGAGAGAAGAAAGAACTGAACTCTACTTTACCGGTCCCTAGATAAACGCGCTAAAATGTAGTGTCGCCGAAGGCGACTTCAGTATATATGAGATCGCGTGAGCGATAGAAAAAAAATTAAAATAGGATGTTTTTTGGCCTTTTGACACCAATTCTACGTATAAAAGTTTAGTTTAAAACTTCGTTTTTTTACGTAGTTTTTAACCTCGTTCTCTGGTAAATATTAAAAATTAATAAGTATTGTTTACTTATGGAAAAATCGACAAAGAATAATTCTGACCAAAGCTCGTGCGGCGCATGCTTCGTGTCATTTCTTTCGGACTTAGCCATTCTTCAATGTAAACAAAAGAACGAAATGCCTTTGAAGCTAAATTATATCTTAAAAGAATTACAGAAAGAACTGAAATTGTTAATTTGTCTTAAAGAATGAGTCACTAAACCTAATCCATCGAATGGTATGCAAGGACTAAGACGTTTAGACGAAATCTCCCGGGCAGATGCTAAACTACCTCCAGTCAGTCGAATAATGTGCGAGAACTAACCCTAGTCTCTCGGATGAATGCGAGACTAACCCTTATCAGTCCAATGTTAGTGCAAGGGCTAACCCTAATCTCTCAGGTGGGTGCAAGACTAACACTAATCAGTCGAATAGTGTGCAAATTTAACCCATTTCGTTTAAGTGACGTAGTTGTTACGTCAGAGTCCAATGAGCGTTAGGATCTTGTGGATCTTGGGACCGGTAAAGTAAAGTCTACCCAAGTTGGTTATACGGAAAAGTAGTTCGTATTTGATCTAAAATATTTGGGTATATTAATTCCCAATATTCATTACTATTAATTAAATAAGAAACCCTTCAACGCATATCCTGAAATCCCGATGACAAAGCCGTTTTAATGGTCATTTGCGTAAATGAGTTAGAGGGATTCGTTACCGTGTACGAACTAAAAGTATGAAGCCGGTGCGAGAAAAAAATAGGCAATAGAAAATCTGACAGAGGTGTTGAAAAGGTATGTACTACATATATATATATATTTCATTGAATAATACATTGAAGAATTTAACAAAGACGCGAGCGATTTCAACAGTAAACAATCTTGTTTTCTTTGAAAGATATCTTTTAATATATGTATGTTTTGTTTCCGAAACAAATGCTCAATCTTAGTTTTTAAGGAAAATAACAAAGGAATATTTTGCATTTGTATTATGCTCACCAATTCAATGTTGAATCGTCAATAATATTACTATCCAGTGTATTTATCTATATTATGAATCATTGTATAGAAACTGAAATAGATGTAAATAATTACAAAAACAAAATACGACATAATAAAGATAAAATAATATAAAATAATATTCAATTCAAGAAGACGGGTGAAGAAAGCGGACGAAAATTTTATAGTGCAAAAAAAGTGAAAAAAAAAATCTTAACGATATAAAAATATACAAAATTTTTACAAACATCTCACACTGAATTTTTTCTCTATATGATATAAATAATCGTTCTATAATGAAAAACATACTGATATGAAACCCGATGTATGTTTTTTTTTTTTTTTTTTTTTTTGTAATGGTAATGAGTATTTTAAACCATCTGCCTATCCCATTAAAAAAATAAAAGTTTATTTTATCATTCAGATTACTGTGTACAATATAAAGCTTAATATTTAACTTGCATTTTGTGCAACAAATAATGGGAAGCATTATGCACAGGGACCTGAAATTTGATCAATTAGTCGCTCAATAAGCTAATGCAGTTGCACATGGCTGAAAAATATTATCTAAAATGTATCGACGTTTCGTTAATGGCAGCAAAATTAACATGATATTCCTGATACAAATTTCCATGATAATATTTCTCGCCTCATACATGTTAATACCCATTATCAAAAGATGAAAAACACTTGAAAATAACATGGATTGCCCAATGCACTCATTGCCTTGTTGCATTCAATGACAAACAAGGACATGGACAGAACCATGTGTCCAGCTAGAGATGTTGTGTGCAATGCGTGTCAAAAATTTGGTCATTTTTCAAGAGCATGTGTCCAGCTAGAGATGTTAACGCCCACAAAATCTGCCTGATTCAAGATCAATAATTTACCGCCTGTCAATCATTAAAAAAACAATAGCTTCTTATTTGATTGACAGGCCAGCTACCCGTGCTACCTGATAGTCTGAGATTGTGTCCTTTGGAAAACGATCGCCAGGTGTGTGCAATGCGTGTCAAAAATTAAATTGGTCATTTTTTAAGAGTATGTAGACAAACACGGAAGCGTAAACGAGGATTCGCGGCTGTCTCTGACAAAATGAAAAAAAAAAATTAAAAAATAAAAGATTTACTGAAAACACTGTAGGCAGGCAAAAAGTGAAGCAGTGGAGGTTTAAGTCAGATTTGAAGACAAAAGTTATGTCCATGTATAAATTAAACATTCCAAATTCAATGATCTTTTAGATACCGGATCCTCTATTTCTGCTATCAATTTACAAGTTTTGAGCAAATTGAAAACTCATAAAAAGCAGATTAAAGTTTCAGAAATATCCAATATAACCGGGGCAGGGGGAACGTCACATCCGTTAAATGGAAAGGTGGAGTTACAAATGAAATTAGGAGGTCTCAGTTTAAAGGTACTTGGACACAGATTTGAAGTAAATTTTTTCTGTATAATATCACGAATTATATATTTTAATAGCATTTCACACAAAAATTAATTAAAAATCTTATTTCATTTAAAAGTTTTTAAAACTTTTAATTTTTTGGCGCGTTTGATTGACACATCCTTTCACTACCACAAATTTTAACTTTATTCTTAATCCTTAGGAAAAGTGGCAGTCTTGTTGTGTATTAATGAAAAATATTAAATTTTTAAATCTTGGTACACTGGTGCATAATCATCTTTATTGAGATATGATTCTTTTCATATTAAGATCATAATTCTGATGACCAAGAGTGCCTCTTCCAAAATTGTGAATTTTATGGCCCCAGGGTTGGGGTTCTGGTGTTAGGGCGGGGCTCTATTGATTATATAGTGAAAATACATTGATTCTTTGAAAATCTTCTTCACTGCTCCTTGGTATTAAACCAATGAACTATGAACATAGTTATGATTAGGAAGGATGCCTCTTCCAAAATTATCAATTTTAAGGCCCCTGGGTCAGGTTTTCTGGTGTTAGGGCGGGGCTCTATTGATTAATTTATAGTGAAAATGCATGAATTCTTTGAACATATTTTTTCTTTGCTCCTGGGTATTATGCCAATGATCTAAGAATATATATTTATGATGAAGAAAGGTGCATCTAGTAAAATGGTTAATTTCATCCCCCTGGGTCAGGGGTATCGGTGGGTGGGGTGGGGAAGTGGGGTTGAAAGTTGTTACATGTTACTCAGGTGACCTATAAGGCCCGTGGGCCTCTTGTTTTTTTCACTTTTAATTGCAGGAATGAAAAACATCTAATCTACATCTTTATTGTATAGCAATAAATAAAAGAATGTAAAATATATTTACGAAATACGAATCTGTTTTCTAAAGCTGGGCTTATCACAATTTCTCCAATCTCCGTGCCATAATGAGGACGCCCACTTTTTTTGTCAACTTTATAAATAGTCACCGTATGTTTGTTCATTTTCTTCTTTTAACAATAGTTGTATTTTTGCATAAGTAATGTTGTCTAATAAAAAGGAGATTAATATACGAAAATGCGCTCATGGTTTAAAAGAGAAAAACTCGCTTCTTCCTACATTTGCTCTCTGTGTTATTACCAAGGGCTGTGACACGGTGAAAATTATAATTTACCAAGTGATATATTTTCTCGGGTAACTTTGTGAATACTAAATTCCGTCCCGTGACTTATAGGTGTTATCGACAGGATGCTAAGGAAGCATAAAAATCATTTCTTGGGAAATTTAGACTTTTTAAAGAAAATTAAGTTTGATAATTTACCAAGACCTCTGATAAACATAAACTATTATTAACTATTGAGATTAAAGAGTGTCTTACGCAAAGACGCACACCACGACCACGGCATCACATGACTACTATTAATAGCGAAATATTCCTTGATTATAAAAGCTAACGGAACAATACAACCCCGGAGTTTAATAAATTGTTTGAGTAAATAATATAGTCGAAAAACATATATTTTGCCTAAAAAGTGCTGCTAGAATCCCACTGTCTTCTCAGTAAAATAAGTATTCTACACATTCGCACGAAACCTTACCTAATGTTTTGAATTTTATACATATGACCCTAGATTTTTTCGTAAAACCATGTTTAACTCGTGATTCTAGCTGCACTTTATAAGTATTTTAGAAGGCAAACTTTCCATCTGTAAAAATCTTGTTTTGAAATATCCAGCTTATTGTTGTTTTGTTGCATTATTTTTGTCACGAATGACAGAAGAAAGGCCGACCGGGATACGTACATAGCTGACTGTCATTCGTAAAATAGCATTCCTGTTTAATTAACCTAACTCCTTATGAATTTCACATAATATTCACCATATTTGCTTTTAAACTCCATTTTACTTGTCTTTGTACATGCCGTCTCATCCAAATTCTCTTTAAACAACATGATAAAGAACTTTATTTGGTAATAACAGATATTTGCCCCCCAAATCAAACTTTGATGGAGATATAATTAATTTAGTTCTTAAACAGGGGAGTATATGCTGACTTCAAAGCACTGGATATTTTCATAAGTAATGACGCCATATGTACGTAATGACGTCACAAACATGACGTAAATTTCAGTTTTTAATGAATTTTACAGAAAAATGTACATATTTCGTCGATATTTTGAGTAAAAGTCACCGAGCGCATGAGTGTTCAGGATCAATATTTCGATATAATGTGTAGAATGATAATATCAATGAAATATGTCAATATTGTTCCTGAACAAACTTGCGCTCTATAAATTTTAGAGCTAAAATTGTTGAATTTTTTTCCATTTTGTCCTCTTTCTGAAAAAGGATATAAAATCGGACTAGTTTGTGACGTCATAAAAACAAAAATTGTGAATATACTGATTTGACACTATAATATTTTCTGTTAATTTATATTTCTCATACAATTTATTGAATTCAGCACATTTCAGGAAGTTTTCAAAAGTTGACTTTTGTGGGGGCAAATATATGCAGTATACCGCATATAGTTCTTTCCAAGTTATTTCATGTACACAGATGACGTCATCAGTGGTAGATTTTTATCAAAATGACAGTTACAGATAACAAAATAAAAATATTTTATTTTTGTTAATGTTTACATGTTTCTATCAATGTTCTAGAGTTATCAATATTACATATCTAAATACCAATATTACAAAAACTCGTGTTCTAAAATTGACGTCATATTGCTTACTATGACGTCATCATCACTGACTCAGTCAAGGCATTATATTTTGTATGCTTCCTTATCAGATTTTTCTCGGGAACGGGTGAGATTCATACCGGAAGTGAAAAGGTGCATTCGCTAAATTGTATCTAAAACCAGTGTTTTTTTGAGTCAACTTTTTTGACTCAACTATTTCCGATTTACAACATATGCTTTAAAATCTCTATTATATGTTGAAACGATCTGAAATAACTGAAGTAAAAAAAAGTGTATTTTATTTTTCAAAATATGGTCTACACATAATGAATCACCATGATCACTCTGTATTTTAGGGGGTGATAGACTGGGGGAGGGAGTATTCATTTTAGGCATAGAAAGGACTTCCAAAATATTCAGTGACAGGTAATATTTATGCTTTATTTAAAGCAAGCAAAATAAATTATATTAATATAAAATTTAAAAAATCTATTTTGCAGAGTGTGTGGTGATTTAGGGGTAGTAGGACGATCGAATATATACATTTGTATAGGGCCTTCATCTAAATCAATTAACTAGTATCATATATATTTTTTGTAAGGGGGGATTTAAGGGCTTACACATAAATAAATCAACTCTGTGTTTTAAGGGGGCGAAGGAGGGTTATTCTTTTTAAGCCCAGAGTAGTTTGTCTTCCAAAATATTTAGGGACACGTTCATTATGTTAAATTGGAAATAAAGGAACAAGCAAATAATTCATTATTTATTTGAATAAATAAATTCTTTTTAATAAAATGAAATCAGATCTATTTTGCGTGGTATGTCGAGATTTTTGTGTGAGATGAGGATGAGGAGAACAATTATAACAACAGGTAACTATAAAAATTAAAATGTTTTATGTCTAACAGCCCAAATCCGGCGATTTAATACCTCCTAAAAATAATTCAATGTGCCATCTCATTTCATTTTCCTCCCTACAGCAGTTGCTCAATGATTGTAGGACAAATACTTAACTGGCATTTTATTTTAGCCATGTGTGAGTATGACCACTTACACCACTTACTTGTGTATACGAGGGCTGTTCAATAAATAATGTCCTCGGTGCTCGGAGAGAAGCAAAAGACGCTTTTCAATGATTTAATTTTTAAGATTTAACTTAGTCTCTTTTAATTAAAACACATGTCCGTAACATTTTTTATCCAATTTTTGATTGTTTTTAGAACTCATTTTTGGGAATGACCCTTAGTAGAGAATGGGAGATCCAGTGATTTCCTGGACTTGTTTCTTCCTTCTGAAATTTGTTTCTTCAAGTTTGGAAATAGAAACAAGTCAAAAGGTCAAAGATCTGGCGGATATTATTAATGAGAAAAAATATTAACTTTCTATTTATCCCGAAAACACCTTTACTCTACAGGGCGTGCGAGTTTGGACGCTGTAAGGAAGAAATTTAATGAAGTGGATTTCTGATTCTGGGTTCTTCCTCTGATAAACCTTTCGAATTTCTTGCAAAAAATTTGCTTTCTAGACTCCTCCAGAAATTAAACTGTCTCTCCGAATACGAATTTGAACAACAATACCACTAATGTTTAAGAAAATTGCATATAAATCTGTCTTTGTGCTCTTGCAATTCATTGCTCTTGTCAGACCTTCGCTGTTTTCATCAAGTACATCTTTTAAATTGTACAAAGTAAATTTTGTCTTGAGGGTTTTAAGCAATAGATTTTAGTTCCATCCTGTTTGAATATCAAACAAGCGTGGATAACTACAATTACTGATATTTTGAAATAATACTTGATATGACCTTCGTACACGCTGTCGTTTTCACTCATTTTTCAAAATATGGGGTGACCTTTGAGTAATAAGCTTTTTTTACCGTCAAACGTTCCTTAAAAACGGTATAAACTACTCCGGAAATAATATCAAATTTGCTATGTGTCTTAAAGTCAATCCTACATCATCAAATATTATTTGTTGAAATTTGGCAAACAGTACATAAGCTGTTATAAATTTTTGTTTGAAAGGACGGTTCCCATTTTTGATGCCCAATATATAATTTTTATCATTGAAATCCACCTGCTTATTTGTCTACAAAACAGGCTTTGGTTGTTGTAAATGTCACATATTTCAGTGCATATTTCTTTGGGATTTTTGAAAATTTCAAAATTAATCCTTTGAATGCTCAAAATCTATTTTTCGGAATGGATAGAAAAAAGTTTAGAGTGGGACAATAATTAGCCAGTTGTTCCAAAGAAGGCAACCAAACAGTTTTTAAAAGATGGCCATATACCCCCATCAATCAGGTTGGACTGACTAAACCAAACTTAAACAGAATAAGCTGAAATATCTACATGACCGACTGTGAACCTTCTGATCAAAAGTTATTTTAAACATGCCAATAAGCTGAAAATCAGGCTGAAATACTCACATTTACATATTTTTGTAAAAGTCTCAGATTTTCCTATGTGATCCATGTATGTGACAAATCTATGCGAAATGTTCAAATGTTTAATAGTGAAGACTGAGCTATTCATATTTGAAATTATTTATAAGCTGCATATCAATGAAATTTATCTTAAAAATGAATGAAAATAGCATAGTTTGATTTTATATATTTTTATTGAGACAAAGTAATACTAAGCATAAAAACACATTAGATCAACCTTAAAAACACGTTTTATTCTTATATTCAGGATTATTAGTTGTACTTGTGATAACCCAGCCAGTGCAAGAGTCAGGAAAGAATGTTTATAGGTATACTTCATTGATTCTCTTGCATACTTTTATTTAAATCAAATTAATGGTGTTGCATCTTCTTTGACTGCTTTGAAAGAAGAATTAGTGTCTTTTTTCTGAAATCTCAACTGATTAACATATATGTTCGAGAAATCTTAAGAGACTAGATCCTGTAGATTTAATCTCTTCAAAATGGCCAATCTTATTCCACAACATGTGTTGAATTTAAGAACCATAAATTACTTGCTTTGTGAGCATTGTTTATGCATATACTTGACTTGTTTAGAAATTGCAAGTATGCAATGCTCAAGTGTGCCCTTGAAAAAACATATGCATGGATAAAATAATCTTACTTAATATTCAAATTAAAATAAGACTGTGTCAGTATATTTAAAGAATTATTTTATCATCAATGAAAAAAGGAAATAAAAAACAAAGTAGGAAATTTTCTAAAATCACCTGCAAATGGTATGTATATCATGTTCAGCATTTCAAAATTCTTCCCAAGACCCACATGGTACTGCCAGCATTTTTAAAAAAAACATAAATATCTTTATTATCATAAGATTACATGCCGAATTTTAGGACAAATTTAAAATAAGGATTTAAACTCTTAAATATTATGCTTATTCTGCCAAATGAGTTTCTACCCTATATGTATGAATGTATCAATTGCACCCTTGATTGCATAAGTGTAAAAGCATCATAATTGTTACAATATAAACTGAAATTCAATTAATTTTTATAGTATATAATTTGATACATTCATACATTAATGCACATGTATTCACTTTATCTTTCATTTGTTTATAATAATGTATGCCTTTGGTATGATTAATATTATTTAATATTCATTGCAATCTTCGCAAATTACGGACAATAAATTCATCTTGGTCATTAACAAGTTAGGACGAAAAAAGAAAAAAATAAGAAAAAAGACGAAAATCCAACAGAATGTTTGCTAACATTTAAGAGGAAAGGCATACCTAGGGTCTACGCAGATCCTTTTCCTTTTCACAAGGACTTTAAAAATATTATATATTTTTTATCATTCGTATAACTAATTGATATCTACATTAATATTATAATATAATTCTTTAAATATTTATGGTGTATTTTCATCAGATAATTCCGTGTTTAACACATACTCGTTCTTCATAAATTTATTTTTATATCAAATATTATTTAAAAAAACTCAAAATCATATTTATGGGGAAGCTCTAGAAATAATGAAACTGCTATTGCGCATCATGGAATATGCCAGCAGAGCAATTGCTATTCATAACCCCGTGTTCACTGAATAACGTTGTTTATTTCTTAAAATAATTGCAGCACTTTTCACAAAATTCTGTTTGTTTAAAAAATATTTATAACCTTAACTTTGAATAAAAACTTATCTATGCCCTTTTAGGTACAGATTTAATAATAAATAAGACAACCTATCTAATGGTCATAGGTATGGTGTTAGGGGAACTTATATGTGAAGGCTTAGAGTTGAGGGAAGAGTGGTTGTCGCTTTCTTCAAGGACAATTTATGTGTGCATTGAAATAACCTGTGTTTCTTTGTTAAATAGAATGTTGAGCTAAAGAGCTTCCATATACTGTCTAGTGTAAAACTGTGAAGGTCAGCGTTGCTCTTAAAAGTCCATAAAGCAGTTTCGCCATCAAGAATGTATTTTTGTAGCAAAAAATCCAAATATTTCCCTCGAGTACCCTGACTGTGCTGCGTAAGTTTAACTAATCAATTCAGTGCACAAAATTGTACCGATATTTGTGTCATGAAATACGTCTTTAACAAGAGTATAAAATTGCATTTAAAAAGTGCATGAATAATTAAGAGTCACAGAGTCATCTACCACCCATGTTAACAATCTGACAGTATGTCATATTGGTCGCCAAATCATAAAACACGGGGTCCTTAGAAGTTGGACCTTTCCAGGGTAGTTCACTCCAACAATTTAAATTCAGCACAATGAACATAATGTATTTCAGACCTTTATAATTGTATCATGATAGGGTTGGTTTGGTCAAAACAATGAAATAAAATGGTTTTCCTTGATTTCACGTTCTTTTCTAAGTCTTGTTGTAGAACATGTATATAAAATAAAAACACTTCATTCCATTTCATCACATTTCATTGCTTCAACCAAAGCTAAATGCCCTATCATGATGGACAATTTACTAAAGCACAACCATTATTTGACGTTATATGACGTCACAATATACTTTGAATTGTTTGTATCTATTTAAAAAATGAATTAAATTTTTGAAGATTCATGAGGTTATGAACTACGACGCTTCACGTCGCGTATTTCATGAGGCGCTAACGATAAATATGTCGGCGTGAAGCGTTGTAGTTCATATACCTCATGATTCTTCAAAAATTAAATTCATCATATTTACATTATTTTTCTGACTAGTTCCAAATATTACGCAATTCAACTTCTATTGTTAAGCAAAACAGATTGCACTATAGTTTTGAAGTCAAGTACGGTAGTATGACGTAACAATGGAGATATTCATGCTCATTCATGGTAGTCTATGAGAAAATGAACAAAATTCTAATTTGTAAAGAATATTAAATAAATGGGAATGTAAATTTTCAAGGAATGACTCTAATTCTTGGCCAAATTATAGAGTATAACCTGGTCTGGGTCAATTTACGCTTTATAATACGCAAAGTGCATTATAAAAAAGCCTGAACTGAAGCCAGGTTATAACTGTTAATTTGGCCAAGAATTAGAGTCACTCCTTATAATTTCATTTTAAAATAATTAAACAACTGTTGATGTGAAATTGTTTTGCTTTTTATGTGTTCAAATTTGCCGCTCAATAACACAACCTTAGTAACGGAAGTGATGGGAAGGAGGGGAGGTAATAACTGATACATAGACCTAGCAGCCATGATGTTTGTTTACATGAGGTAAGATCGAGCTACTGTTTGAAGTTGAATATACATTATGTACATACTATATTAAATCTGCAATTTTCAATCAATCCCAAGGACTGGACATGAAGGGAGAGCATGGATACAGATGATTCTGCTGGTTGTCTAGGGGGGTGCGTCCCCATACCAAACAAGATTATACAGAATAATTTACGTTCCCTTTTAGAAATCAACGTATGAAAGGCTAGAATACAAACAAAATTAAATTATAGCTATATGTCAAAAATCCTGATGATATAATTGAAACCGGTAGTGTTTTAATCGGCGTTCGATTATTTTTTTTATTATATACATACTAGGGATGGCAATCGATTGCAGAATGCCTAATCGATTAACTACAAGACGTTCCGACCGATTAATAGATTTGTAGTATCACGATACTCATTTTGACATTTTTTTCGTATGCACAAGAAGGCCTAAAAGGCGTTAGAAGTTACATTCTGTGAATTATCATGATCGGGATATTTTATGTACATGCAAGTATGTTTTATTTCCATTGAATGGACAAGAATAAAAAAAATCACATGAATCTTGCCTGAGAAATCAGACAATTTTCCATCGCAGATGTTCGAGAAATTTCTGCATAAACACAATAATAAAAACTATGTCTGCATGCATTTAATTTACAAACCTTTTTTTTTCAATATATGATTTGATAGATAACGGCAAAATATAGATATACTAATTATAAGTGCTTAATGGTGATGTTTTTTATATCATTAAAAACACAGGGAATCGGGTTTTTTACTATAGTAAATCTAAATTCAAAAGTTTTCACTATTAATAGAGTAAATTAAATTTTCAAAGTTTTTGCCAAAATAGATCAAAATTCCAATGTTTTAACTTTGGTATCACAGTTAACTATACTAAACTATAGTTCACAATAGTTTACTTTAGTATGTTTTGGTAGGATGCACTTACATCGAATTTGAAGCGGAGAAATAGAGGAAAATACGCAAAAATGCCAAAGTCGGATTAGAGAACATTTTGCCGTTCGTCAATGATTATACGTATTCATATTTCCATGCGCTGTGTTCTCTTGGGGAGAGGTTGTCATTTTACAATTGAAACAATCCAAACTTACATCCTGTACAAACCAGTACAAAAGCAACACTATAATAGTTGATGCGCTTATTTGGTGTTTTCTATTAAAAGTGTACAGTAATGTGTTTATAAAAAAAGCGAGAGACAGAAAGAGAAAGATAGAACGAGAGTGAGTTGAAGAAAAGCACGATTGACAACAAATTAGTATTGTTTTCTATAGTAACAAAAATCATTCAAAATACGTGGCACTTCTTCGGAAAATATGAAATAGGTGTTTATAAAGGGTATGCGCGTAGATATTTTTCTTCGGGAGATTTGATGTCTAAACTCAGTCCACCTTATAAAATGTCTATTTTCATTACATTTATCTAATCCATACCTTTGTTCATGGAATGTGGCAGTTTGCAGTATCTACATAAACTTACGATAATATTTATCAATTTTTTATTTTGTATTGCGTTTAAAAAGAAAGTCAAGATTACGTTCATAATGGAACCGATTCTTGGATTAAAGATTGGAATCTTGTTTCTTCTCAGTCAGAAATACTGGATAAAATACGAAGAAGAAATCTGACATTTTAGTCATGATGCAAAAATAGGCATGTTCCATGTACCATTAGAATATTTCAAGAGGTTTTTTTTAGATACGAATTATATTGTAAAAATTTCGATTTTTATGTTGCATTATCCCAAGAACAAAAATATGAACAAGGTAATGAAAGTGTCATTTGTTCTCAAATACAGTTATAGGAATTGAAGAGGGTATTCTTTTCGGTTCTGTATTCTGAGTTTTGCAGTTTTAAAGCCAACAATTGTATCTACCAATATACATTTGTTTTATGTTTTAAACTTAAGTAACAAGAGAATGCCAACAGTCAGGATTTTAAAACCGAAACAATTCTTTTGATTGTGCCCTTTTATATATAGAAAACAGAACCGCTATGCCGATGAATTTTATAACAATGCTTAATATTTTTTTCCTTGATCATTTTAATATATTTGCATACTCTATTTCCTCCCCGTTGAGAAATACCAATATCCTAGGACTAGTCAAATCGAATGTGAAGCAGAGAAATAGAGGAAAATACGCCATAATGCCCAAGTCGAATTAAAAAACATCTTGCCATGTGCCATATGTTAGTATGCGCTATGTTCTCTTGGGGAAACATTGTTCGTTTTATAGCTTGAAAAAATCTAAGCTAACATTCTGTATAGGCACGAAAATACCAACAATTTACTAGATGATTCGCTTATTTGGTGTTGTTTTTAAAGTGTATATTTACGTGTTCGGAGAGAGAGAGAGAGAGAGAGAGAGAGAGAGAGAGAGAGAGAGATAGAGCACGATTGACCGTTTTCCAATAATTAAAAAAAACCCAATCATTTCAAATCAAAAAATCTGTGGCACTTCTTCGGAAAATATGGTAAGTTTTTTTTAAAGGGGGTGCACGTAGATGTTTTTCTTCGGGAGTTTTGATGTCGAAACTCAGTCCACCGTAAAATGTCTGTTTTTATTGCATTTATATTATCTATATCTTTGTTTACTGTATGTGTCAATTTGCAATATCTACCTGAACTTACATTATATTGATCCATTTTTTTTTTTTATTAATTATTGCATTTAAATTTAAAGTCAATATTAAGTTCAAAATAAAACCCATTCTTGGATTGAAGATTGAACTTTTGTTTCTTCTCAGTCAGAGAAATACTGGATAAAATACGAAGAAGAAATCTGACATTTTTGTCTTGATGGAAAAAAGAAAAAAAAAACGTATCTCATGAACACTTTGAAAATATTATGACTCTTTTTAAAGATATGAAATATACTGTAAAAAATTCGATTTAATTTTTCATTATCACACGAACAAAAATATGGACAGGATAAAAATTTCCATTTCTTCTCGATTTTAGTGATATGAATTGAAAAATATATGTTTTTCGGTTCTGTGTTCATAGAGTGTTGCAGTTTTAAAGTCAACAGGTGTATCTACCTTAACGTAAATACATTCATTTTTAGTTTTGAACCCAAGTTCAAAGAGAATACCAACAGCTAGGATTTTAAATCCAAATGGTATAGAAAACACATTTATCATTTTAACAGATATATTTGCATACTCTCTGTTTACTCACACTTGAGAAATATCAACGTCCTAGGAACTACAGTAATTCGCCCTTACTTCGTATCTCGGTAGTTTTCCAGGAACCAGTTATTGCAGCTGCATGATGTTTAAAATTGGAGCAATTAAGTATATAAGTATAATAAAACGAATAGTGTTTTAATAATTTTGAAAAATATAATTTCTTTCGTCTAATTTTCTGTATTCACTTACAGCGAATTTGAAGCGGAGAAATAGAAGAAAATACGCCATAATGCCTGTCAAATAAGAATAGCAATTTGTCATACGTCAATAATTATACGTATTTATACTACTATGCGCTGTGTTCTTTTTGGAAAAGGCTGTTTGTTTTATAGCTTGAAAAAAATTTAAACTTACTAATTTAGACAAGAAAATAGCAATAATTTACTAGATGATTCTTTTATTTGGTGTCGTTTTTCAAGTGTACTTTTATGTTTTCGAAGAGAGAGAGAGAAAGAGAGAGAGAGAGAGAGAGAGAGAGAGAGAGAGAGAGAGAGCACGATTGAAAACAAATTAGTATTGTTTGTAATAGTTTAAAAAAAAAACTAATTCAAAGTCAGAAAATTGGTGGCACTTCTCCGGAAAAGGGGATGCGCGTAGATGGTTTTGTTCGGGATATTTGATGTCTAAACCCAGTTCATCGAAAAATTATGTGTTTTCACTACATTTATTTTATCCATATCTATGTACATGGTATGTGGCAGTTTGTAGTATCTATCTGAACTTAGATACATATTGATCATTTCTTTATTAATTATTGCGTTTAAAAAGAAAGTAAAGAATTAATTTAAAATGGAACCCATTCTTGGAAAGAAGATTGAAAACTGAACTTTTGTTTCTTCTCAGTCAGAGAAGTACTGGTTAAAATACAAAGAGGATATCTGACATTTTTGTCATGATGCAAAAATAAGCATGTTCCATGTACCATTTGAATATATTATGACATTTTGTATATGACTTATATTTTAAAAAAATGGGAAAAAAATCTAAACTAACATCCTGTATAAATCCGTACAATGCCATCAATTAATTTGGTGATGCGCCTCCCGGAAGTCTTCCCAGTAGCAGTTATTGCAGCTACATGTTGTTTAAAATTGGAACAATTAAGCAGCAAATTGGTATAATAGAACTGATAATGTCTTAAAGATATATCTCCCGTCCCGTTTTCTGTAATTACTTACATCGAATTTGAAGTGGAGAAATAGAAGAATATACGCCATAATGCCCAAGTCGAGTAAGAAAAAAATTTGTCGTGCGTCCATGATTATTACCGGCCGCCAGGAGGCGATCGGTTATATGATGTGAAAGTTTGAAGTCGCTGTGCGTTTCTGCGGAGTAAAGACAATTTAAAATACTTAGCATTAATATAATAGTATGTTTAAAAGAACGTCTAAATGTTTAAGAAGAACGCACAATAAACATAAAATTATTTTTTTCAAATAAAGAATGAAGTAAATATTTCATCCAATCCTGATTGAGAAACTTAGACATGTCTGAGGTGCGGAGAAAATTAAGACATGTGTTGGGCATAGTCTAAAGCAAAGACCGCATTATGCTTACTGCACAATTTTACTTTCTGTATTCAAACAGGATTTGTTGTACGTATTTATTATAAAATGATGTGTACACATGTACATATATAAAATTTTTCAAAAATATGGTTAAATGTTAATTCATCAAAAGACCTAGAAGGCTACGGAATATTACAAGATTTTACCCTTAGCAGACGAGGATTATTCGTATTTGACAATGTGCCAAGAATTTTCCCGCTACAATTCAAAGAAACTGAAAGAGAAGAAATGTAGTGACGGATCTAAAGGGAGTTTAGTTTTTTCCTCTAAGAGAGAGCAAGGAGCCCCTCATATTTGTTGCGTTTTTATTAAATTAAAAGTACACTACATATCTAGTTGTAGATTACATTAAAATTTAGTTTTAAACTTTTAATGTAAATGCCTCTTAATTATAGAGGCCCACGGTTTGTTGACGCAGAGGACCAGGGGTACTTTGCTTTTGTATACATGTACATGTAATACTGAACATGTATTTTATAATTAAGAAAATCATGCAATGTCTTGCACAAGCGTTTAATGTCACGAGGATATATATTAACAGATAAATATCAGATATTTTAAAAACAGATCACCATTTCAGTCTTTAGTTTCTTCAAAAAATCAAGATTAATTGGTTTGCGGCCGATTTTTGACGCTTGCGTCAATATATGTTTCTTGTACGTATTTATACTAGTACGCGCTGTGTTCTCTTTGGGAAGCGATGTTCCTTGTATAGTTTGAAACAATTTCAACTAACATCCTGTTTAAACCCGTAAAAAGGTTCCACAATTTAGTAAGTAATGAAGGTAGATTTGGATTTGTATTACATTTCTACATTTACGTATTTGTAAAGATAGCGAGAGAGTGTTTGGGAGGGAGAACACGATTGACAACAAATTAATATTGTTTCCATAGTATCAAAATCAACTATTTAAAATAAGAGATTTTGTTGCACTTCATTGGAAAATATAACATTTGAATTTTTTGTAAAATAATCATACGTTCATATATTCATGGTATGTGACAGTTTGATGTATAAACATGAACTAACATGCATATTTATCCGTTATTCATAAGTTATTGCGTTTAAATAGAATGTCAAGAATTAATTTAAAATGTAACCCATCCTTTGATTGAAGATTGAAGACTTAACTTTTGTTTCTTCTCAGTCAGAGAAATACTGGATAAAATACAAAGAGGAAATCTGACATTTTTGTCGTAATGCAAAAATAAGAATGTTCCATATACAATTTGAATATATCATCACTTTTTTGAAAAAGAATCCGATTATTATGTTTCATTATCAAACGAACATAAATATGGACAGTGTAATAAACGTGCCATTTCTTCTAATATTCAGTGATATGAATTGAAAAGAGTATGTTTTTCGGTTCTGTATTCATAAGTTTTAAAGTATTAAATCCAAAAAGAGTATCTACCTTAACATACAATTGTTTTATTTTTTTTTTAAATCCAAGCACTTACATCGAATTTGAAGCGGAGAAATAGAAAAAAATATACAATATTATCTAAGTCGAATTTGAAAACATTTTGCCGTGTGTCAATGATTATAGGTATTTATGCTAGTATGCGCTGTGTTCTCTTGGGGAAAAGTTGTTCGATTTATAGCTTGAAAAAATCTAAACTTACATCCTATATAAACCCATACAATGCCAACAATCAACTAGGTGATGCGCTGATTTTGTGTTTTGTATTAAAAGTGTACAATTGTGTGTTGAGAGAGAGAGAGAGATCACGACTGACAACAAATTAGTATGTTTTCATAGTTAAAAACTCAACCATTTAAACTCAGAAAATTGGTGTCACTTCTGCAGAAAATATAATATAGGTATTTTTAAAGGGGGTGCGCGTAGATGGTTTTGTTCGGGATGTCTAAACTCAGTTCACCAAAAAAATATCTATTTTCATTACATTTATTTTATCCATACCTATGTACATGGTAAGTGGCAGTCTGCAGTAACTACCTGAACTTACATACATATTGATCATTTCTTTTATTGAATATTACGTTTAAAAAGAATGTCAAAAGTTAGTTCAAAATGGAACCCATTCTTGGATAGAAGATTGAAGACTTAACTTTTGTTTCTTCTTAGTCAGAGAAATACTGGATAAAATACAAAGAGGAAATCGGACATTTTTGTAATGATGCAAAATTAAGCATGTTCCATGTACCATATTAATATATTATGAGGTTTTTTTTTGATACGAATTATTTTGTAAAGATTTCGATTTTTATGTTTCATTAGCACAAGAACAAAAATCTGGACAGGGAAATGAAAGTTTCATTACAAGAGAATGCCAACAGTCAGGATTTTAAAACCAAAACATTTCTTTTGATTGTGCCTTTTTATATATAGAAAACACAACCGCTATGCCGATGAATTTTCTAAGAATACTTAATATTTTTTTCATTGACCATTTTAATATATTTGCATACTCTGTTTCCTCCCCGTTGAGAAATACCAATATCCTAGGACTAGAAGAATTCGCCCTTACTTCCCGTATCTCGGTATAATTACCAGTAGCTGTTATCAAAACTACTTATCACCACTAACACGAGCCTTGTCTCGGATAAGTGAGTTTATTTCAGTAACTCTATGTCCCCCATTCCGGATATCTTAAGTTCTTTCAGATATATGTTTATATTCACCCTTAGTTACAACCTATCATTCCGGATAATTTAGGTCCATATGCATATACAATGTAATGAAATATTTAGTTTTTTACCTCCTCTTGTTTTCTTGATGAATCGATAAGTCGGTAAGGTCATGGAAAATTTTATGAAGTTGAATTGTGGCAATGCTTTAAATTATGAAATGAGATCAGTTTGATTTCAAGAGTATCTATAAAGGTTTATAATTTCAAGCTAAAATAGACACGCCGATGAAGTATTTTACTTTGGATTTGCCCCGATTGGATTTTTGTTAAGATCAAACGTCATCTGCATTGGTTCAATTTACACAATATGGTATAATCGGAGTTATAGAGAAGAGGAATAATTAAACATATGGGAGTCAAGGGATGGTTTAATGTAAGTAATTATTTTTTTAGGAGGAAAACGTACAAAATCCCCGATTCGCTATGGGGGGTGTGGGGAAGGGGGGTTGGTCAAGCTCAGAAATTCAAACTAAAGTCAGATATACTAAATAAATCCCTTTTAAGTTTTGTTTGTCATAATGTTATGAATCCTGAAGAAGGTACTTACACATTTTGCTTAAATATAGTAGTCTTCAAATGGCATTGAATATTGAACATTCACGAGAATATTGCGTCACTTTCACACTTTCACTGCTGTAGTAATCAAAGTACTGAATGTACCGATAGGATGTTTGTTAATTTCATTATTGTTATGAGTCATTTACAGTTCGGTATAGTTTCATTTGTTTGCTTGTCTATTGAAACATTTTAATTGGAGTAAAAAAGGCATACACGGAAATATTTTACCAAAAAATAAAAGGACTTAGGTTTGTATGAACTGATTTTCCCTCTAATCAAAGGGGGGTGAGGGGTCTGTAAATTATGAAACTCAACGATAAAACCATGGGAACTGTTGTTGTACACCTGACCAATGACTGCATAAAAATACAACAATTGCTTATTTAATTTTAAGGGTGAGCGTTTTGTCTAACGCTTAGCTGTCAAAGGTTGAAATCACAGCAAAGATGTAACAATTTGGCTTCATAAACTTTAGAGTAAAACAGCAATAATCAATCATTCATATGCCTTAGAATGGATATGCTGGGTTCAGTCACAAGCAAGGAGAAAGTTATATTAGTACAAAGCGTAAGAGTCAGACTTTGGAAAGAAGCTTTAACTACTAACTCAGGATGTCTCGTCTCAATCTTCATATTGGCTCTATAAAAAGGAAAGTAAAAATTCACAAATTGATACGAAGATAAACAACTTGTTCGGATTGAGTTTTCGATGACTTTAGATAGGAATGACTGGGCTGCAAAAATAAAGCTGGTAAATAAGCATTTAAAAAGAAATATAAAGGATTTCAATCCCTAATAGGACCAAATTCTCACCCTTGAATGTCCCTCAAGTATATAATACTCTTATTACATGTATATTAAAGCATTTTATAGTTTAAAAATTTGCTCTGGAGAAAGTTTTTTTTTTTTAATTTCATATACTATGCAGTACTTAACTAACAAAGATTGCATTGGGGAAAGGCGATTTTAAATAAAAACTCAACTGAAAGAATGTCCTTAAATATCTGGTGGAACTGTTTATGAAAACTTTAGAAATAGAATGACAATAACAACTTATTTACCAGACAAGTTTTTTAAATTCAATTTTTTGATTAATTTTAAATAAATGGAAATAACTCTTAGCAAAATTTAAGGTCATAGATTGAGACACATTATACCCTTACATGCTAATGGTAATAAATGGAAATTATGTTGAAATAAATGGAGTATTCAACAGGAACACATTTTTAATGTAATCAATTTTACAAACCTACAACATACTCCAAACTCTATATAGTTACTCAAATTTTTAACTAATTTCATCATTCAAAATTGTTATACATTGACCAAGCCATTGTCATTTACACACAAGTATGTCCATTCCCCACCAACTTGATCTGAACTAGTATACATATGTGACTGATGTATATGAATCATTGTTTAAGGTAGTTCTCAGGTACATGTAACTTATAAAACCGATTAAAAAGCCCATAAAAGGCATGCCTTTGCTTGCTTATTGTCATACATTATAACCTGTTTCAGTGTACACATCCCTCAAATTCAACAGCCAAAATTAAAAATAGAGTACTTTATATTGCGGTTATGCACCAAAACCCATGAATCAACAGATTGAGGTTGAGTGTACGCCACAAAATCCCTTAATTTTTCCTAACTAAAAAAAACTCTCAAATGTTTATATCATACCATTATTTTATTGGATAGGGTTTGTGTAAGTTTACAGTATTGATAAAGCACATGTTTTATCATGATTGATCAGATAATGTTTACAAACCTGCCATTTGGACAGGTATACCCCCATTTAAGTAATATCAAGTTTTACCAAAATTCTTGACAAATTTTTGTTTAAAAAATATTCAAAGAATGATTCAGTCTTAACTGAAATGAATTATACATCTCAAGTAAATTTGTATAAAAATAAATACAATTCCTTATTATCATACTGGCACCTAAGAATGGTGTGACTGTGTGTCAGCATACAATGACCTAGATTGAGTTAATCAGACTTGCAGATGGCAAAGTATTAATTTACGCAATAATATACCAGTATATCAAATGCCATATCCTCAACATTCGTAATTTAACAACAACAAAAAAGTAATAATTTAAACCAGATCCGTTCTAGTTAGGACCTTCTTTAATTACTAAATATAAGTTTAATGTTAAGAGTCTAAGCTTGATAAAAATTACTAGTACCATTTTTTTTTTAGATAAAACTACTCTCTTCGAGGCGAATTTGTTTAAATACTCGTAATTCCTAGACTTTTTTTGATTTTACTGAATTGCCCTTTTGACAAGATGCAATATAAATTTAAAAAAAACTGTACCTTAAATCAAGGATTAATATGAGAGGTTTCATTGGACCTTTGGTTCAATCCCTTTTTAACGGAAATTGCGGGCAGGATTAGTTAGATTGAATAATATAAATTTGTCATTTTGTAGAATAAAATATTAAATCTCGCTCACTTCAATTAGGGAAGCAACTACTACACATTTCCCACCAAAATGCAACAGGAGAGGACGAGGTAATTATAATTTTGAGAAAAGCTGGCTTTCAAAAGCATATCATTTATGCATTAATATACTTATTACCACGTGTTTACATATTTTTACATTTTTTACTGCTATTTTATTTCTTTAATTTATTCTAATGGATAGTCGGTTCATAAATTGTGAATTAGGGTGTGAATTTATACAGATGGGTATATAAAGGGATGGGTTCGGGGGTAGTGGTGTATATGGACACACATTGTTATTGTTAAAAGTATCTTAGTACCGTAAGCTAAAAGGTGACAGTATCGTTTCCATTTTCCAAGTTGGGTATGCGATTTGGGTTTGTTTTGGTACAAAAGCCTTTGAGACAGCTATAAGCAACACTTACAAAAATAGTTTTTTTTAAAGTTCCATTACTTTGTCACTCAAGGAAACTTGGTAAGAAGTGTTTAAATGATTTAAAAGTCATAAAGAGAGTGACAGCCTTTTAGGTAATTTATACAAGTAACCAATGGAAAAATACAGTGCCGGTAAGTATCAACAATGTTAGAGTAAACGAATGAAAGTCCTTGACTTAATTTGTAAGACTTGTGTAATTTCTTATTCTGTAAGTTTGTATTGTTGAATGAGCAGGCCCTGGTTGGCGGTGACCATTTGCGCTGAGGTACTGCCGCTGTCCCATGGTTCTTGGCACCCCATTGGTGGCGGTTGCAGTTCCATGATTACTCGTAGTAGACATGAGTAGTCATGGCCCTTGCAAGAGGCGTATTCCGTCGCACCTCAATGCAATTGGACGAGTGCAACACATATTCTTACGCTCATTCCATTGTTTATTGATTTAATTGATATTGAATTTATTGATCGATTAATGATTGATTGACTGATTGATTAATAATTGATTGATTGGATTAGATTGATTATTGAATTGTTGACGTTCATGCACTTGTGACCTACCAAGTACATGATCCGCACGATTTGGTTCGTCAAATTTGTTGTATTCATTGTTGATTTTGGGGCAGCCCTATGGTAACCCAAGCAAATAATCACCGCGGCCACAAGCGCAATATTAAGCAAGCAAAATAACATCCATATTGTTTGTTTGATTTATAAGGAATCTGAAATAATCTATAAAATCGAAACAATTAAAAATACAGGTATGATAGAATGGATGGTGTTTTAATAACTTTGTAGGATATAATTTCTCCCGTCTAATTTTCTGTTATCATTTACATCGAATTTGAAGCGGAGAAATAGAAAAAAATATACAATATTATCTAAGTCGAATTAGAAAAACTTTTGCCATGTGTCAATGATTATAGGTATTTATGCTAGTATGCGCTGTGTTCTCTTGGGGAAAAGTTGTTCGGTTTATAGCTTGAAAAATCTAAACTTACATCCTATATAAACCCATACAATGCCAACAATTAACTAGGTGATGCGCTGATTTTGTGTTTTGTATTAAAAGTGTACAATTGTGTGTTGAGAGAGAGAGAGAGAGAGAGAGAGAGAGAGAGATCACGATTGACAACAAATTAGTATGTTTTCATGGTTAAAAACACAACTACTTAAACTCAGAAAATTGGTGTCACTTCTGCGGAAAATATAATATAGGTATTTTTAAAGGGGGTGCGCGTAGATGGGTTTGTACCTATGTACATGGTAAGTGGCAGTTTGCAGTAACTACCTGAACTTACATACATATTGATCATTTCTTTTATTGAATAATACTTTTAAAAAGAAAGTCAGAAGTTAGTTCAAAATGATATTCTTGGATTAAAGATTGAAGTTTTGTTTCTTCTCAGTCAGAGAAATACTGGAAAAAATACGAAGAGGAAATTTGACATGTTTGTCGTGACAAAAAAAATAAGCATGTTCAATGAACTATTTGAATACATTATGACCATTTTTTAAGATACGAATTATATTGTAAAAATTTCGATTTTTATGTCTCATTATCTCAAGAACAAAAATATGGAAAGTGTAATGAAAGTGTCATTTCTTTTCAAATTCAGTTATAGGAATTGAAGAGGGTATTCTTTCTGGTTCTCTATTCATAGAGTTTTGCAGTTCTAAGGCCAACAAGTGTATCTACAAATAAACATTCGTTTTATGTTTTAAACTTAAGGTAGATCCTATGTCGGAAAAGTCTTTGTCACAAGATTTTCAAACTTTTCAAAATGAAAAATAAGCATCTGCTTATAAATCAGTTAAAAGCACACATCATTTTTCTTTGTTTTTAAATGAAGTGCAGCCTGTGAAACTTGGAATGGTTATTGCAAACTGCGACTTCACATTTTCTGTCATTTTAGGGGTACTTATCATAAAGAGAATTTGAAAAATTTCAAAAATACTATTTAAAACATGGCCGTTCATAGACTTTATAAACTAAACAGTATCAAACAGTATTCCTCAAAAATAAATTCTTTTCTTCTCAATTGAAGTACAAAATAAGTCCACATTTAAAAAAAAATATAGGCAAATGAACTCTATTTTTTTAGTCAATTTTCCACCCTAAATTTGTAAACATTTTCCAGAAGGCTTTTTCAGAATGTTTTCAATCTTTCATATGATGAAGAACATACAAAAATGATTATAAAAAGTGATTAAAGTATTTACCTTTCCCCTCAAACTAACGAGAAAAAGGTTATTTACTTATGTTACTTTTCTTGACCTTTTTGCACTTATACAGGATTTACTTATTAAATGACTGTTTGGGGTTACTTTCAGATTAACAATGTGGATATTTATTAATAATTGAATTTTTCTATTTAAAAAGATCGTATTAAGGTATACCTTTACTCAGATGACCAAAAATTCCACTGATAAGAACGAAAAATCACCTATTGCACATTGTACACCAATGATTCTTGTGTTAAATTTCAATTTCAAATAACTAGGTCAATGACCTACTTTTCATGCTAGTGGCCCCTGCGTACTTCTCGGGAAATACCTCAATTTTTCACACTATGACCAATTTTTTCTATACACAGAAAATATAACAAGCAACTAAACTCTTTAAATAATGAAATATTATAGCAATGGAACAGCGTTGCTTCATATAAAGAAATGAGTGGAGTTTGGGCCAGAAATGTGATAATTATAACAGTCCGAATTTCCTCTGTCATATTTATATTTTTTCCCCATTTTAAATCAAATATTACAAAAATCTGACTGATAAGAACTCTAAACCATCTATAGCCTCAGATTACTTTTGATGCCCCAATTCTCATGGTATTAATATTATATGGCGTCAATGATCAAATTATTGAGATATATGTCTGGAATGGTTTTTGTACATATTTTTGAATTTCTTTATTTCATAGCATTCAATTATTTGAAGTAATTTATGAGCTGAAACACATATAATATTTGCAAAATGATGTTTTAAAATACATTTAAACTTTACTTTGTGATTATTAATGAAAGAAATCAAAATTTTTGACAAAAGTGAAAAATCAAAAATTTAGTCCGAATTTCCTCTGCATTACCATACATTGACTTTTGTACCTGTGTATTTTCTTTAAATAATAAAATATTAAATTTTTAAATTGATTTCGATTTAAAACTTGCTTATTTTATCCATTTAGAACAATTTTTGATTTAACATATTATACTTTATAAAAGAACTATATGCGGTATATTGCATATACTTGCCCCCACAAAAGTTACATTTTGAAAACTTCATGAAATGTACTGAATTCAATAAATTGTATGAGAAATATAAATTAACAGAACATATTATAGTTTCAAAGCAGTTTATTCACAATTTTTGTTTTTATGACGTCACAAACTAGTCCAATTTTAGAATTTTTTTCAGAAAGAGGACATAATGGACAAAATTTCAACAGTTTTAGCTTTTAAATTTATAGAGCGCATGTTTGTTCAGGATTAATATTTACATATTTCATTGATATTATTATTCTACACATTATATCAAAATATTGATCCTGAACACACATGCGCTCGGTGACTTTTACTCAAAATATCGACAAAATATGTACATTTTTCTGTAGAATTCATTAAAAACTGAAATTTACGTCATGTTTGTGACGTCATTACGTACATATGACGTCATTACTTATGAAAATATTCAGTGCTTTGAAATCAGCATATACTCTCTTGTTTAAGAACTTAATTAAATATACCTCCATCAAAGTTTGATTTGGGGGGCAAATATTGGTTATTACCGAATAAAGTTCTTTCCTTTCTGTTATCTGAAACCTGAGTAAACGTCATCCTTCAGATAGATAATTTATAATCAAACACCAACCATGAAAAATATTAAATACATAATATAAAAAAAAAAACTATAAAAAAGAATACACATCATTTCATGATAGGCATAAAAAATATACACAATTTTCAACACATCTTTGACTGAAGACACATTTACCAGGATACTATCCTCTTAAGTTGGCAACTAAAGATTTTATTTTAGGATTTTTGCATTTCCTAAAAATAGTTGCATACCATTTACAAGTTATCACAATTCAATTTCGTTGCATGAGAAAGTCTTAGATTTGTCCACTTTAGGTCAGATAAGGTGCCTGAAAATTTCTCTAATTTTAGAAATATATTAAGTCATTTAGCTTTATAATCAAATATGTATAAATTGATTATATGTATAAAGAGTATTTTGGCATGATTTAAAATTGAACTCCATGAATTTCGAAATGCTTTTTTTACTACAATTTCTATTGAAGTTGTAAAGTACGGGAAAAAGTAATATTAAATTGATTATGACGTCATAATGGATCTAGCACAGGCTAAACAAATGATGTCACACGACGTAGGTTCTACGTTAAGATACAAGATAGTGCCAACAGTCAGGACTTTGAAACTAAAAGAATTCTTTAAACTGTGCCTTTTTTTAGATATAGAAAAAACAACCGTAACTCTGATGACTTTTATAAAATGCTCAATATTATTTTTCATTGATCATTTTAATTAATATATTTTCATACTCTCTGTTTACTCGTTTTTGAGAAATACCAACATCCTAGGAACTAGAGTAACTCGCCCTTACTCCCGTATCTCGGTAGTTTTCCCGGAACCAGTTATTGCAGCTGCATGTTGTTTAAATTTGGAACAATTAAGTATATAAGTATGATAAAACGAAAAGTGTTTTAATAACTTTGAAAAATATAATTTCTTTCGTCTAACTTTCTGTATTCACTTACATCGAATTTGAAGCGGAGAAATAGAAGAAAATACGCCATAATGTCTAAATCTAATAAGAATAACAGTCTGTCATACGTCAATAATTATACGTATTTATACGACTATGCGTTGTCTTCTCTTTGGGAAAGGCTGTTCGTTTTATAGCTTGAAAAAATCTAAACTAACATCCTGTATAGACAAGAAAATAGCAACAATTTACTAGATGATTCGCTTATTTGGTGTCGTTTTTCAAGTGTACAATTATATGTTCGGAGAGAGAGAGAGAAGGAGGGAGAGAGCACAATTGAAAACAAATCAAAATTGTTTGTCATAGTTACAAAAAAATGAATTTAAAGTAAGAAAATTGGTGGTACCTCTTCGAAAAAGTGGGTGCGCGTAGATGCTTTTGTTCGGGATATTTGATGTCTAAACTCAGTTCATCGAAAAATTATGTGTTTTCACTACATTTATTTTATCCATATCTATGTACATGGTATGTGGCAGTTAGCAGTATCTACTTGAACTGAGATACACGTTGATCATTTCTTTATTAATTATTGCATTTAAAAAGAAAGTCAACAATTACTAGTAATTCAAAATGGAACTCATTTTTTTTCTTGGATTGAAGATTGAACTTTTGTTTCTTCTCAGTCAGAGAAATACTGGATAAAATATGTAGAGGAAATCTAACATTTTTGTCATGATGCAAAAATAAGCATGTTCCATGTACCATATTAATATAATATGACTTTTTGGATATGAATTATATTGTAAAATTTTCGATTTTTATGTAATGGATATATGCCGAATACTGTTCTATATGTAAAATTATCAGACTGTTTGAGGCCCGTTAGGGCCGAAAACTGTCTGATAATTTTACATATAGAATAGTATGAGGCATATATCTTACTTAAAACATTGCCATTTAAATGTCCAAAAGTTACCTGGAGGAGTCTGATAATAACACAATGGGAGTTTAGGCATCCATTGTTTTCTACCTGTCTGATAAGTAGATAAAAGAAATGAGACAGTAAAAATAGTGAGTGAACTCTTGTTTCATTTCATTCATTGAATGGCAGCCGTTTAGTTTAGCAGGACAGGGGTCCGGTGGTGTAGGATTTTTTTTTTTTGGGGGGGGGGGCATTTTTATTTATGATGTGCATAAATTGACATTGATACTGACATAATTTTGGGAGATATTATAACCATCACCATGGAAAGTAAAAATGCGGATTTTTACCCTGAAGTTTTAGTTTAGATAATGGAAATATTCTCAGGTTTTAAAAGTGTGGCCATCGGGGACCAAACATAAAAATAAGGAGATTTGCAGACTCTTTTTCAGAAATGGATTTAGATTCGCTTATTCAGAGTGCTGTATCAAAAATTCTTTTAAAGAGTGGAAAGTATTAATGTTGTGGAAGGTTTAAACTCGGATTTTTTTTTCATGGATTTGCTATTTTGTAGCAACTTAATTTCCTTGCGTTTGCTTTCCCTGAATTTTTTTCCTAACATTCTTATTGGGGGTTTCTGGTAGTTAGAATAATCTAACTGTGTCTCGGTACAGGCCCTCACCACAGTTAGAATACGTCCCATATACTTGTAATGTAGCAAATCGGAGCGGATCCGCTCCGAAACGATTTTGAAGAATATAAAATGATTTGCACTGGGAATAACTACCAAAATAATCAAAACAAACCTTCTTGAGATTGCTTATGCCTTTTATCCCAAAAAATAATCCATATAAATACGAAAATCCAATTAATTTTTTCAACGTTTTTCTCTCGATTCAAATTACCGGCCATGTTTACATTCGGAACTCTCTAGATTGTTCCAATTAAATGCACTATGCGAGTTATCGCCCGTGTTTCTTTCTGCTACATTACGAATACACGGAACGAATTCTATCGTTAAACCGGGTCCGTAGGACAATATCATTTTAACGATAGAACATTCTATCTAGGTTTCTGGACATATTTAACCTTAATTTCACTCTTCTTTTTGTTTTTTAAATACCGTCCGATTTCGTTATCATTGCTGTCCGATAATATATTATCAGACTAGTAATTATTATTATCGGACGGCTACAGGTAAATTTTTAGACTGCAAGAACAAAGGCATGACGTCACAGCAATGTTTTAAGATTAATTATCAGACGAACAAAAATATGGACAGGGTAATGAAAGTGTCATTTCTTTTCAAATTCAGCTATAGGAATTAAAGAGGGCGTATTTTTTATGGTTCTGTATTCATAGAGTTTTGCAGTTTTAAAGCCAACAAATGTATCTACCAATATACATTCGCTTTAAGTTTTAAACTTAAGTATGAAGAGAATGCCAACAGTCAGGCTTTTGAAACCAAACGAATTTAAACTGTGCCTTTTTTAGATATCGTTTTCCCGATGAGTTTAATGAAATGCTCAATATTTTTTACATTGATCATTTTAATATATTTTCATACTCTCCGTTTACTCACACTTGAGGAATACCAACATCCTAGGAACTAGTGTAACTCGCCCTTACTTCGTATCTCGGTAGTTTTACCCGTAGCACATGTACATTTTCTTTAAGTCGGAAGAATTAATTAAATAGGTTTGACAGAATGAATAGTGTTTTAAAAAGTTTGTAATATATAATTTCTCCCGTCCAATTTTCTGTATTCACTTACATCGAATTTGAAGCAGAGAAATAGAACGAAATACGCCATAAAGCCTGAGTAGAGTAAGAATAGCAATTTGTCATACGTCAGTAATTATACGTATTTATACTACTATGCACTGTGTTCTTTTTGGAAAAGGCTGTTTGTTTTATAGCTTGAAAAAAAAACTTAACTTATATAAGTCTTGTATAAACCCGTACGAAGACAAAAATTTAGCAGGTGAAGTGCTTATTTTGTGTTTTGTATTAAAAGTGTACATTTTTGTTTGTAGAGAGAGAGAGAGAGAGAGAGAGATTGTCAAAAAATATTATTGCTTTCCATAGTTACAAAACACATCCATTTTAAATCAGAAAATTGATGGCATTTAAAAAAATATAATATATGAATTTTTTAGAGGATTGCGCGTAAATGTTTTTGTTTGGGAGATTTGAGATTTGATGGCTAAACTCAGTTCACCGAATAAAATGATTGTTTTCATTACATTGAACTTACTATATGACATAAAATAATACTAATTTCCATATACTCCAATACATAAAATGTAGAATGGGTCAATACTTGCATAGATCGGAGAATATTTTTTTTCATAATGGATCTAGAAAAAGAAAAATTGACTTCATAAGGGAGGAAGGGTAGGTCCTATTTATATATGAAAAATTAGTTTAAAAAAATGAACGAGCATTCATATAGTAGACAGAATATTCTTGGATGGTGTAATAAAATGTTTTTCTTCACTTAATTAGTCTTGCAGCTGCTTTTCACTATGCATGTAGGTGTAATTATAATATCTGTAAAGAAATGAAGAAATGTGGATTATAAAAAAGCTGCAAGACATATATTTGGTAGGGTGGTGTTCTTTTTTTTTTTTTTATTTTCTTTGTGCTTAATTTAAGTTTCATTATGTAATTGTTATTAAAGCATGCATTATTCGTCAGAATAGAATATTACAAGGTACTCTTTATGCATGAAGGGCAACCTTTTACACAAATAAATTTCGACCGAAGCTGTTATATACAACTTAAAACTATAATTAAAATGATAAATTGCTTCATCTGTAAGGGAAAAAAGTTCATTTCCCAATTGTTATACAAAAAAGAGTTTTTTTTTAAGTATACAGATAAAAAGATGGTATTCTAAATGTGTATGTTTTGTAGGTGTCGAGTGAACGACACTGATTCCTTATGTTATCAAGGTATGCACACACAGACAAACAAACAAAACTGGGTAATCTTGTTTCAATTAGGGGTGGGGGTGTCAAGCTCTTTACCGCGCAAAATTTTACTCACTCGTAATCATATTACATTTTATCTTATTTGCCTCAGTAATAAGTATCCTACGATATATAAAAGAAGAGCCCATGGACCACATGGCTCACTTGAGCACTGTGGCTAGGAATTATTATTAAAAAAATTAAACCCAAAAGTAGTCCCAACCTTTCCTTAAAGGAGAGAGGGTATGATTTGCACAAACTTGAATCTACACTACCTGAGAATGCTTCCATATAAATATGACCAATCATGGGTTTGTTATTCTTGAGAAGAAAATTTTTAAATGAATTTCCTACAGTATATATTTCTATGTAAAACTCTGATCAGCCATTGTGGCCCCGACCTATCACCGGGGTCATGATTTGAACAAATTTGAATCTTCACTACCTGAGAATACTTCCATATAAATTTGACTAATCATGGCTTCTTTTTTAGAAGAAGATTTTTAAAGAATTTTCATTCATATTGTATTCTATGTAAAACCTTGACCTGTCATTTAGGCCCTTCCCAGCTCCCGGGGGTCATGATTTGAACAAACTTGAATCAACACTACCTGAAATGCTTCCATATAAATATGATCAATCATGGTTTTGTTTTTCTTGAGATTTTAAAAGAATTTTTCAATATATTTCTATGTAAAAATTTGATCTGCCATTTTGCCCTCATCCAACCTCCAGGGGTTACGGTTTGAACAAACTTGATTATACGCTACCTGAGGATGTTTCTCCATAAGTGTCATCTTTCCTGGCAGAGTGGTTCTTTAGAATAAGATTTTAAAACATGCCACCAAATTTTCATTATTTCTGAACAATCTCCCCTTGAATAAGATCATGACCCCTCATTTGAACAAACTTCAATCCCCTTCAACCAAGAATACTTTGTTGCGAGTTTGGTTGAAATTGGCCCAGTGTTTTTAGAGAATAAGTCGAAAATGTGAAAACTTTACATAGAGAGAGACAGACAGACAGATGGACAAAATGTGATCAGAAAAGCTTACTTGAGCTTTCAGCTTACCTGAGCTAAAAAGGAAAAGAAAAAGGGAAATATGAGGTTTAATTTTCCTGCTGCTTGGCAGTTTAGAAGCAATAAAGGTGTTGCGTAGAAAATTATACAGTACTTGGTAGGGATTTCAATTTTACTGGTACAGCTTAGTTGAATACTCGGAGGCTTTAGTCGAACAATAGTCAATTAATCGCTGAAAGTTTGATTTTTTTATCTCTATCATTTTTCAATCATTGTCTCTTACAGACTGCTTGTACAATTATGTCTGTTTACGCTGTCACCGTATACAACGTATTTCTGATTTGTAGAGCTTTGTGCAGCAAAAAATATATATGTTGAATATATTTATATATACATATATATATATATATATATAAAAAGCACTAAAAAACCAACAACACTGTATATCCTAAATGTCGGATCTATACAAGGTCACGGATGGAAATTTATATAAAGCACTAAAATGACCAACGACACGAACAATAAAAATTGTCAAATTTTCGGGACGCCCTGTCCCTTCCTCATAAAAAGTCATAAAAACAAAGGAAAAAGAGAAACAAAAAGAACTAGTGCTAGTTCTTTTTGTTTCTCTTTTTCCTTTGTTTTTATGACTTTTTAACTTTTTGTCCTGAGGAAGGGACATATTTATTTGATTTTTATACATTTTAGTATATATATATATATATATATATATATATATATATATATATATATATATATATATATATATATATATATATATATATATATATATTATATACATATATATTTCAATTTGAATATTTATTGCACACTTTAATTTAAAAATGGTATCAAAACGCTAGCATTTGTTTTTTTTCTTTTCGTTAAGCAAGCTCAACTCCCATATAAAGAATAAAAATGGTCATTTATTAAGGAGTTCAAATTATAAGAACTTCACAATACCTAAAAGCTTATAAAAAGTCACAAAAGAACATTACTCAAAAATCTAGAACATCTATAACATGTGATGTGTTGTGACAGGTACGAAAAAACAAATACTCCTTCCATAAATGGCAATAAATCCACAATAACCAAGCTCCTGATTATCTAAAAATTATAGTTCCAGTAGTTAGAAACACTGTTTCAAATTATAATACTCGTATTTCAAGTAATTATTTCTTGCCAAAATATAGACTTGAATTATTCAATAAGTCATTTGTCCCCGATATTATTCGAAAATGGAATTCACTGGGTAACGAAATAAGGGAATAACCTCTATAGGAATCTAAGAAAACTAAATAATAATAATAATGACAAGCCTCCCAGGTTTCTATCATATGCATAAAGGTATCTTAACATTTTACATACCAAAAATAAGGTACAACTGTATTTAAAACTATGACTTATAGAGATGCAACATTATAACGAATCCAAACTGTTCTTGTGGATATAAGGAGGATAGTCATCATTTTTTCTTTGTGTTTAGAAAATATCTAGAAGCTAGAAGCTTAATGTTGAATTGATTTCTTTATTTAGCTTGTAGTCATAAATGTAAAAATGTTAAATATACATACACTACTTTGGGGAGAGGAATCATTATCTTAGCAAGAAAATGAAAGAATATTTGTAAATATTGTATGACTTTTGATATTTTATGTATGTGAAATGACTATCTGGAACTCGTGTCCAATCCCTGTGACATGTTGTCAATAAAATATGTTCAAAACATATATAAACACTAAACACTACAAAACTATCACAAAATTGTATCCTGAGAAATGTACGGACTAGTAAAATTATTATGCAACCATTTCATTTTGAAAATTGAAAGGACTAGATATACAGTAAACAAAGATATATGGGGTGATCTTTTAGCGTCGCTGCGCGCCATTCGCACCGAGTGACTCTTGAGCTGACGCTATCAATTTTTCACAGAAAGGGCGATAAATAGTAAGAATTTACCTATGAAAATATGCACTACGTATCCTTAGTGTTGTTATAATCTTGATCCAGTCGTTCAAAAATCGTTATGTATGACGCATAAGCACTTTAAACATCCCTTTTGTAGCTTTACAGACAGTAAAAATATTGTGGATGTTTGCATAGTGTAGAATAACTACGCTTGCTCTGACTATCTAATATACATAAAGTTAAAGTGCGCATCCGTGAACTAAAAATACTTAAATACAATACTAAAGCCAATGTAAACAAATGCATTTGTCCTTTCAAAATGCATGAACTATTTATTTAAACATAAATTGTTTTTTTTTTTCTGAGAAATAAAGTTATAATTCACAGTCGCGAGAATTTTTGTCCTTTTCTGGAGATACTACCGTTAAAAATTCAATGCCGCTTTGTCTACGCACACGTTTAAGGGGGCTCTCTACACCTATAAAATAAAACTGATTTTTGTTGCATGCATTTGTTTCTAATAATAGGCCCCATATCCGATAAAATAAGGTACTAAAGTATTTCAATTTATTTTTTAGAAATATTTGAAATATTCTATTAATTTTGCTAAATCCCCTCCTATCTATATTTTTAAAAGCCCATTGCTCTAAATTTCTCTTCAAAGTTTAATGTTATAAAATATTGAAATAATAACCAACAAAGTTAAAAATAAAATCAACATAATTTTTATTTAAATTTTCAAAAATAGAAAAAAGAAAAACTAAAACAGCATTTTATTGAGAATAGCTGGTTGGATCATCTCCAATACCTGAAAAAATATATAATATCAAAGGGTGAAAACAATGAAAAAAAGAAATTGAACAAAATTGAAAAACTGTCAAAAATTTCAAACATCACAAAAATTCAGGTGTGAGGGATCCGCTTTAAGAGTGACTCAAATATCTTGGTACTGTTTTTTTTTATAAACTTCAAATAAACTCTACTTGCACAAGTAATTAATAAATGTCAAGCAAGGACACTGAAAGAAGTTCGTATTGTATATGTATTGTTTTTAAATGAGTTTAAGCGAAAACCATCACGTTTCCAGTCAATAACAAAGACATGTATTGAGTGAATTCATGATATTGAGAAAGGTAGATTTACTTACCGTTTTTATCCAACTTGCATGTGTTATCCAGTGCTAGATATAACAAAACATATAAAAATGATAAATGGCCAAAAGCGGGTAAAAGAAATTCCTACAACCAAATTCACGTCCCTCTCGAGAATACCTTTACTCGGCACTCAGGGCCATTGAGCAGTGAGAGATCTTTATCGTGCAAACGCCTTCCGCTGAAACGGGGCCTCGGTTTATAAGGTCTCATCCGAAGGACCCGCAACTTTCACTTCAAAGTGCCGAGCGCAAGGCGAAGGAAAAGTTGCTACCCATTTTTTATCGACTTAGGTCAGTCGCGACCGAGATTCGAACTCACGACCTCCCGATCACGAAGCAAGCGCTCTACCGACTAAGTTACCGTTTACGGTATATTAGAAATTGGAGCAACTTCAATTTGCATAACAATTTTACATTACTTATCTTATGCTGTTGTTTTTTTTGAGCTCTGCCAAAGCTCCAACCAAAAGCTTTGAAGTGTTTTTAAATAAAAAGTTCCATACTCATTCCACAATTAATATAAATGTAAAAACCATTCAATGCAGCAATTTTGTGTTTGACCGGTCACACATGCCGTAATAGAAAAATCCGTCGTTAATTCAATGTATAAATAATGGACTAACAATAAGTATGAAAAACGTCAGTCAGCATTTAACTCAATAGTAAATTTTATTTACTGACATGGTCGTTTTACCGACAATAGAACTTACGAAATGTTGCCTTTAAACGATACTGATGATATTCTTGTTTCATAAACTTTTTTATCAATAATTTATCTCGTTTTTAGAAATTGTTCATACGTAGAGAAAGAGAATGCTCTTGCGTATAGAATCAACTGAGAGATATACACATTTTTTGTAAACTCCGTATGCCGGTGATGAAGGTATATTGCTGTCAGTAAGTAAGGGAAGTTGACGAGTGAAAACTTTAAGTCATCACGTTTAACATTGAGCTTGCTCGTTACATAGATTACCATTAACATCATGTCCAAGATAATATCCAAGTATGAAACAGTGTGTAACAGTATTCGAGGGGGACCAAAAAGTTCGCGAACTATCTCTTTATCTACAAACCACAATTCAGATTAGAAAAAAAATTGGTACGCACAGATAAAACACGTTTAACATTGAGCTTGCTTGTTACATAGACTACCATTAACATCATGTCCAAGATAATATCCAAGTATGAAACAGTGTGTAACAGTATTCGAGGGGTGACCAAAAAGTTCGCGAACTATCTCTATATCTAAAAACCACAATTCAGATTAGAAAAAAAATTGGTACGCACAGATAAAACACGTTTAACGTTGAGCTTGCTTGTTACATAGATTACCATTAACATCATGTCCAAGATAATGTCCAAGTATGAAACAGTGTGTAACAGTATTCGAGGGGTGACCAAAAAGTTCGCGAACTATCTCTATATCTAAAAACCACAATTCAGATTAGAAAAAAAATTGGTACGCACAGGTAAAACAGATAACCACAGATAAATGCTATGCCGAGATATAACAATGGTGGCTTCTTTTTTTACTCAAAATTATACATTTAATAGGTACAATTTTAATTTTCAGAACCTCAAAAACTAACTTCAGAAAAATACTGACCTACCTTAAAACACAGGTAAAACCTGAAAACATCCACTATTATATATTCATTAAGTATCGATTTCTTTACACTGTATATACCTTTTTAAATTTACTGTTTCAATGCACTTCTTACTCGTTCCACTCGTTCCTAGCACTAAGATCGTACATCCGATATTGAATTTTAAGATTTAAAGCGAAGCAAGGCCTATAATAAGGACATGCATCCTTTACTTCATTTATAATAAAAAACAGTACTAGAAAGTGCAAAGTTTGACGTCACTTTTTTGTTAAATGCATAAACATCGCAATTATCTGAAATATCACAAAAAAAAAAAATAAAGGCGTCGTGTAGGGTTTTTGCGCATGCGTATTAATTTATTTCTATTAATTTAAAATATCATAGAGGGTGAGCTGGTAAAATTTGTTATGATTCATGGATATATTTTCTATTATTATACTTCTGTTAAAATGTTTCCTATATAAACATGATAAAGTTAAGAAGGTAAAATTACTATTTTTCATAGTCTTAAAATTTCCACGCATAGGAAGCTATACCCCGGGGTATAGGTTTTGCTATCCACCCCTCGGAAAATTTTCATGCAATTTTTGACGCCAGTTTAAGTTTCCATAGTCTGATGATGTCATATTGACTTCAGCAGCATTGTGACGTCATCAGGATTTCAGCTTATTCCTGCAGTATTGTCTAACTCCAAAGAAAATTCAAACCTTAGAAATTATAATATACATCAATATAATAAAACACTTATCCACTGGTTGTGAGTGGAATAGCTCTTTCATCAAACCCTTAACAGGGAACTATTCGCTTCGGGCAAGCCCTCGGGGAATAGTTCCCTGTCGCGGGTTTGATAAAAGAGCTGTTCCACTCACAACCATTGGATAAGTGTATAATATGTATTCTGAAACATAATCTGTCATAAATTGCATACGTTACCACCTTCTTCATCTTGTCATCTTTTTTTGCTTTCTTTTTCATAATTTTCACATTGGAAGAGAAGATGAATTTTAAATATACCGATGTATTTAAGCTTGAAATGCTGTATGCAGGTAGTGCCTACGGGTACTTGGGCACTTTGTAGGTGTATGATTTACCTTTCTATCGAAATGTAAATTAACATTTACATATTCACTGAGTAGCGATTTCTGTGAAATAACTAATTAGAAATGTCTATCTGCTTTTTAAATGCTCAGCTTGTAGACATGTATTCGTTGTTTTTTCTTTATGATTATTCATAGATGAATTGATTAAAAAAAAACCACTTAAATGCATGAATAGTTCTAAATATATTAAATTGTTTCAAGTCGGCGTAAGATGGTGTAGGTGTAGATATCTTCAAACAACTTTTTCTCGCTGTAACTGTTTAATATAATTTGCATGAATATACGTATCAAGGATTTCCGATAATTTGTTGTTGGATATGATTTTTATCCAACAAGTTCTGTGTTTTTTTATCCCCGAGCCTTGGTACAAGAAACGCTGTAGGAAAGCCGATGACGGTTACATACAGTGTAGTTTACGGTCATCAAAGCATGTCGGCCAAGCCATCGATTGTAATTTTTCGTTCAAGATTTATAGCATTGTAAGCATATTTGTTTAAATTCCGCTGAAAATTGAAAAATAAAGCTATAGTACGACCCGACCTACCCGACCTCAAAGAATTTAATAATGATGACTGTAACAAAATATTAAGATGACCGTCATCTCGTTTTTAATGAAATGGGATGACCGTAATATTTCGAATTTAATGTTTTCTTCCTTGTTGTAGAAGCTGATATAGGGAGTTATTTTGACAAAGATGCTAACATGATTTTGAAATATAATATTTCTAACCATTTGCCAGCAGAAAAATTCAGAATTAAAAAATTAGAACTAAATGCAGAAAATGAAAAAAAAAATGATAATAATTTAAAGCTAATTCAATTCAAATCTTCTTTGCCTCTGAGTTGTATAAAAATGTGACGGGGGGGGGGGGGGGGGGCTGCTGCTTCCTTCTGAATATTATATTTTTGATATAACTTTTTATTGTTGAAATGTACATGTTAATTGGTAGGCTGGTACCCCCTTATTTGTTGCAGCATATATCCCAAATCGGATGGCATTTTATGAATAAGATTTGATTGTGAAAGAAGGTGAAACCTACCCCTTTTCCCTAACACACACGCATGTAAACATTCACGATGTATTATAAATGGAAAATTTTCATGCGTCTTACGATAGCTTTTTTTCTCAGCTTTTCGATCGCTCTGTATATGCTACTTGTCGTTGACGATCCCCTCGCAGTTGTCAAATTTCCTAGTTTAACTTTTGTTCATGCTAATCATTGCAGTTTTATTTCTTAAGGTCAAGATCTAGTAAATAACTTTAGACTAATTTTTTTGTGCAAGATCCATTATGACGTCATAATCAATTTCAACTTTCTTTTTCCCGTACTTTACGGCTTTAACAGAATTATGAAGAAAAAAGGTATTTTCATGACATTCAATTTGAAATCATATGAAAAGTAAACCGGATACCTATATTAAATTTGATATTGATTTAAAGAAGAGGCCACAAACATACTAATTACCGTTTTCTGAGACACTGTAGGCAATCTGGATGCATGTATTCTTTCGAATATGAATAAAACTCCCATATTCATGACTGGTTTTCTTAAATTTTCATTGAAAATCATAGTTTAATATACAGTTTTTAATCTTGTTTTCCTACAAATTATGCCTCGAAAAACCTTATTTGACCAAGCTAAAGTTGTAAAGCATCAATAAAGGAATTTATTTCTTAAATTTGATAAATCTGTAGGCACCTTTTATTTACTAGATCTTGACCTTAAAAAGTTTATATCTCCAAAAATTATTACTTAGCAAAAGTTCTATGTTGGTAAATACTAACAACTCTAAACTATTTTAGAGTGTGGAAATTCGATATTTGGAGCATTGTCAATTTGATCGGTAACATTTGACAGAACTAATCTTACAAATTTACTATACGTGAATCCTAAGCAGTATATATAAACCTTATAACATACAAAACTGCTCACAATTCTGGGACGTAGCATCGTGTTTTAACAAGAAGGAGAAAAATTGACTTAACTTGAAAACGATATTTTTAGCGGATATTTTTTACTACATTAAAACTGAAAGTGGGAAGTGGGTGGGGGATTGCTTTTTCAATGATCATTTTCAGTAGTAAAAAGTTGAGGGGCTCCCCCTGTTGCCGTAACATGGGTGGTACATGTATGGAACGTGCATTGATTAAGAAAAGATATTAAATGCATTGCAAAACATGATTTTATATAACAATTACGGTAATCTGTGTAGTTGTTTTACGGTCATGGTCACCTCGCTGGAATGTGTTTGTTACAGTCATCATACTGCAAAATTTCAAAGGCGTTCATCTTTCATTTTCATTTGTTTGGGTAAATAAACAACAACTATACATGCTAATATCGATGTTCGCTTAAAAATATCTTAAATTACTTAGTTTTATTCAATTATGTTTGTAATCACCGTTGAAAAATTTCAACCGATCGGCACGACCGACACGTTTTGATGACCGTAATGTTATGGTCATCGGCTTTCATACAGTGAAGGAGGAGATGTGACAATTCAAGAATTTCTGAAATGCACCCTTAAAACAATTTCTTTTAAAATAAGGATGGATTTCGGCTTAGAATTGAATATTAAAGACAGCTATCCTTCTCAATCTACAGTGCTGCAATCCGACAAGTTGACATGGAATGGGATTGGATAGGATTCAGGATCGAGGGTTCACGATAGAAACATATACATATACGTGTAGTACTTAATCCAATCCTATCCTGTATCTTACTGCCAATCAGATCAGAGTAAAGGTTGATTCATCAATAGATCTAGTTTTCTTCAGCATATTTGGATGATTAAGCCAATTCCTACTTGTGTTATATAGTTCAATGACATGTTTCTATGTTAAATGTGCTCTGTTTATCTGGATAATTCTACACAAACCGTCAACGGCAGACTCTCTTGAATAATTATTGCAGTTGTTTGGTTAAGAACATGTAAGTATACTACGCAATGCACATGTGCATTTTTATACAAAGATCAGTGTACATTATTCAGTAATACATTACATTCTTTATTCTTTACAACTATATATTATAAACGTTAGATCAAATGCTGCTGTAAATAATGAAAGCGTCTGTCCATTTGTCAATACTATCTATTTTTTCAGAAGGTTTAGAACCAATTGTCCCTTCTCATTTATATAAATTGTTTTCTCAGTGGAAGGTTTTGCATAAGTATTTTCCAACAATAATGCTAAATCAACGTATGCAGAACTAAGAATTTTTGCCTTGATTGATTGTGAGACATTAACTGCAAGCTTAATGTTTACACTTTGCATTATTTGAGGTGCTTCCTCATAGCTAGTACCTGTTGTACTCGTAGTAGCACTAACAGAGGGGGCTATTACGTGCTGCACCTGCTCAGTGTGTTGATCAGCCTGCGGTAGAGAGACGGCATCCTGCACAGCTTGGGATTCATCACCTTTCTTCTTTTTCGTGGACGCCGCACTTTTGTCCGCCTTGCGCTTTCTACTCGACTTTTCCCGGGGCATCTTCGCTTCCTTTCTTACCACGTGACCCTCAGTTCCAATCAATTCACGTTGCAGCAAAAACTCCAATAAATTATGAAATGTAAAACGAGAACAATTAAATAATGAAATGAATAAGAAACCCACTTATAAGGTAAATAAACAAGTAACAGTTTTCAATTTTTTTTTAAATTTCAGTGAAAACCCCATGTAGACTACCAGGCCATAATTTGCGAACTTGTTTAAAATCCATATCCATCGTGTGCTAAAACTACAGTAACTACAAAACATAAACCATCGAAGCAATAACTTATTAAAAACTTAATTATCCATCATATTTTAACAATTTAATTTTGGAAAACTGCATTTTAAAGTATATTTTTTAGAAAAAAATTTCTGCTACCAAATTTTTGTACCTTTCGCTTTGGATGCAGGTCATAGAGGAATAAGGACTTCGATCCCGACTAAATTAGAAGCTAGCCTAACCCAACCATAATAGCAACACAGTTTCCTCATAAAATAAGTGCATCTATTTTTTAAATTAATAGATGCTATTATTAGTACAATTACTTAAGCCTTCATCTTAAATCTTCTTTAAGATATCTTTTAAAAATTCTTTTGTATATAAACGAACATCTGCACCTTTGTAAAAAGTTGAAAATGCTGAACTCTGTTCAAGTTCATTATACCCGCACTTTCTAAAGAAAGTTCAGGTATATTGTTGTTATTCATGTCCGTCCGTCCGTCTGTCACACTTTTCTTCCTCAAACTACAGTTACATTTCACACAGTAGCCTAATCATGTTTTGGGTGATGGTTGGTGGTGTCATGTAGATGTGTAGGAAGGTTTCAGAATTTTCATTTTGCCTTGGGGGGTCAAATGATGTTTTTTAAGCAAAAACCCCCTTGTTCCCTGAACTACTCCTACATTTTACCCAGTAGCCTAATCAACTTTTAAGAGACGGTTGGTGGTGTCATGTAGATGTGCAGTAAGGTTTCGGAATTTTCATTTTGCCCGGGGGGGTCAAATGGGGGGAGGAAAAATGACATTTTTTTTGCAAAAAGCCCCTTGTTCCCTGAACTCCTCCTACATTTTACTCAGTAACATCTTTAAGGAGAGTTGAATATTTTGAAAATTAGGTAAAACATCAACGTCAATGGCTAAAAAATCATAGCATGCTGAGAAACATCTTGAATTCTTACGAGAAATGTACATGTCAAATGTGAAAGTCATATTTCTTCTCAATCAAAAGTTATAAGCAAATGCAACATTTTTGAAAAGTAGGTTAAGCTTCAAGGTCAAAGTCACAGAGTCAAAATTCATGATTAATTTGGAAAGGTCTTATCACAGGTAATATACATGCATGTACAATATGAATGCCCTAATTTTTCTTTTTCAAAATGATGAATTTAAAACAATAAATTTTTTTTGCAAGTTTGTCAAACTTCAGGGTCACGGGTAAAAAAAAATGCCATTGTCACAGGTAAATACTAATACATACGAGGGTTGTCCCAAAACGTCGTAGACAACGTCTATAACATTTTAAACATGCAACCAATTTTGCAAAGGCATAATATATTCAATGTTCTTTAACGTTGTAAATTCTTAAATATATATATCTTTCATATTTATGATATTAGGACGATTTATATGAAGGCCGGTAAGGTCTGTCGGCGCACGAACAAAATTCGGTATAATTTAAGTATATAACTATTACATTTGCTTTTAGAGCAGAATGCAAAATACCTAAAGGATTACATTGTTTGTGACGAGCTGACGCTTTGCTTGTCGAGAACTTTAAATTCTACGTCACATTCTCGCCACATCACAGAAAGTAGCCAAGATAGCGTCTCTCCCACGCTAAAGTCGGTCAGCTGCAATACACATCAACGACGTTGAACGGGTTTAAAAAGGGGACAGAAAACACAAATCTTATTAAAAACTTTTAAAAGAGCATTTATCATTTTTTAGAGTCCATAATAAATTAAAGCCGTGAAAATTTAGCTGCTTTAATTATCATGCACACATTAAATCAATTCTGATTGATCATATACCGTGGAAAAGAGAAATATTCCGTTTATGTATCATACATGCACTGCTATCCATATAAAAGAACATTTCTGTCAAGAATTTTTAAATACTCTCTCTCTCTCTCTCTCTCTCTCTCTCTCTCTCTCTCTCTCTCTCTCTCTCTCTCTCTCTCTCTCTCTCTCCAGTGCATTATGTATTTCACTATAAAGTATGTTTAAAAGCACATTTTCGCAATCCTTTATAAAACTGAGATGTCTGTAAGAACATGTAAATACCCATAACAGGGAACACCATATCGAGCACTAAGTACGCAGAGTTTTTGCAGACAGCAACATATCCTCCATATATGGGGGGTTAGAATGGAAAAACAGGTGCGATTTCAGCAACTGTGGGACAACTTTATCGAATGCTAAGACAACTTTTAATAATTATGCGATTCAATGAATATTTATATTGTACGAACGCAGTGGAACTACAAGAGGCCCATGGGCTACATCGTTTACCTGAGCACCGTGGCTAAGAAAATAGCAGAAATCAGCTCAGTATTGAAAGTTTAAATCCATAAGTGGTCCCAATCTACCTTTAAAGATGGGAGTATATAAGTTTCATCATTCTTGGCACTGTGTTTCTTGAGATGATTGTCAAAACATGTCATCAATTGCAAATTTTCACATTTTGTGAATTATCTCCTCTAAGAAGTCGCCCTTCATTTGAACAAACTTGAATACCGTTTACCAAAAATGCCTGTGGCAAGTTTGGTTAACATTGGCCCAGTGGTTCTAGAGAAGAACTTGAAAATGTGAAAAGTTTTAAGACGGATAAAAAGACGTCGGCCAAAATGTGATCAGAAAAGGTCACTTGAGCTTTCAGCACAGGTGAGATAATAAAGACCAATTGATATTAACTTTGTTGTGTTACATACAGCACAGACTGAAGTAATTGGCGACAAAAGTGTAAGGGGGAGGGGGTATGCTCTCGTTTAAATCTGATTCGTTTTTTTTCCTTCAAATACGTTAGACCTGACGGGCACATAACATAAGGGCCAGCCCTCACCCCACCCTACTTTTTTCGTTTCAAACATATTGTTCGAAAGGTTTTAATTAAGATACTTTACAACCGCTTAAGTAGACAGTTTCATGTTATTTACTAGTATATACTTAAAATATCAATTCGTGAAAATTATTGTGCACTGTACTTAAGATACATGAGACTGTCACAAAAATTTCAAGACCGTAAACCACTCTTGTTGCATCAGTATGTATGACGATATTCTCTTTAGGTCAATGTACAAACAAATGAGAATAAAGCCAATATTGCGGGTTAGTGCAACCCACATCATAAACCTGTTCTTTCTCTAAGAAATATATAGCTTAGAAAGTGAGACATATTCAGTATTTTTTGCTTTTAATTCCTTCTCTAACTTACGAACTTGATCATCAGCTTCATCAATTAATTTTCTCTCATCTGGATGTTTCATAACGTCACCACATTGCTCCGCACTTTCACACTTCTCTAATCGACATTGCCGAACTGTGTGGTCGAGTCGGAGATGACAGTTCGAACACTGCTTCCCGCGCCCACCATTATTAAAGCTATTTTGGTATTTGGCTTTCAGGGTCAGCAGATAATCTTTGGTGCTCAGGATTTTTGTGTTGATCGAGTCTATGTAAACCTTGGTTACGTAATAAAATAAGCAACACAGGTTTGAAAGTTCAGCAGGTTATTTTATATCAATTCCAACTCGTTTCATATATGGTAATCAAGACAATTATGATAATAGGCCCTGTAAAACAATGTACAAAACCTCAGCAATGTATATAATAATCAAGTGTTCATAATATAATACAAAACACTAATCATAAAATAGTCTCTCACTGATTAATACGTATCTGAACGCATTTACTCAATATAGTTATAGTTTAAACACTTATAAATTTAATTTATAAAGTGATCTCCACTGAACCTATTTAATAATGAAAGTTTAGCAATAAAATAAAACAATTATTTACACTTACATTTACAATTAGTATTTAACAAACGACTTACCAAAATTATGCAATTTAGGCTCTCCAAATTATAGGAAATTTATCTAAGTGCTGTGCTGTTCTAAAAGAATTAAACATGCAAGTTTTGAACTACTGGAAATATAGAAATCT
>NW_026917899.1:0-13682 GCF_032062105.1 Saccostrea cuccullata | reverse complement strand
TGTTTTTCAACCAAACAGGATGGAATTTAGAACATAGAAAATAAAGGACTCCTACAAGAAGGTATGGCCATATGGACATGCACGCACGCACGCACATGGAACAAGTGGAATTAAGTGTAAAATTTGAATGAAATTGGTACACTTCGGGTAAACTTTTAAAGCCCAAATGCATAGAGTTTGTTTAAATGAAATTTTTAAATTTGGCACCAAAATGGAGTTGGGGAGCGTTTGGGAACTGTAACGGTTTTACAATTAGCACTAGTTATTATTATTATTATTATTATTATTATTATTTTCCCCCAAAACGAATTTTGGAAAATATTTTTTTACTCTGTTTCTTATTATTATTATTATTTTTTTTTCTTCTTATTTCTTCTCCGGTACTTTTTTGCCCGCGAGTGTTCTAAAACTGTTCACCCAACTAAGCTAAAACCTTTTCAGGGTTAATAGGTGTGTATTTATGGGAACGAAGGTCATTTTGCGCGCATACGCCTGCACGTGCGGGCGCGTGATATGAGTGAAATGACTTAATAAATTGCCAAAATTTAACATTTTTTGATGAAATGCTTTGAAACTCACTATATAAGGATATTTAATAGTGTAGATAATGTGACACTGTCTTCAAAACTAGCGCATCTACGTGCGCTTCGCTCTGATTGGCTGAAAAAAAAATCTAATATTTTTCGTTTTTTGACGAAATGGTATGAAATTTAAAATAAGCTACTTAAGGATGTCCTCAATTGACACATAACTTTGTCATGAAAGCCGCGCATGCACGTGCGCTGCAATTGATTGGCTTAAACTTCAAATGGCTGTACTCCCTTTTTTTTCAATAAAAGGAAGGGATTTAAACTTAGACAGACATAATGACCCACAAGAAGATATGGTCATCTGCACATGCATGCACGCGCATGCACGTGCGCTTTGCTCTGATTAGCTGAAACAAAAATTCAATTTTACTTTTTTTGACAAAATATTTTGAATTTTAAAATATAATGTTTTCAAGACATCCTAAACTTGATATATAAAAGTTTACAAGAAACCACGCCCATGCACGTGTGCTGCGATCTGACTGGCTTAAACTTTAAATGCCTATAACTTTTTTGTTTCTCAACAAAACAGGATAAAATTTAGAATATAAAAATATACGGATTACTACATTATGCTACAATCAAACTTGAAGCAAGGACATGCATATTCCGGCAATGCGTTAATTGCCCGTTTCTTGTTTTCGAAAATTTTTGATGAAACGTTTCAAAACTCAAAGAATAGAAAACATTAAAAGTGTAGTAACGATGATATGGCTTTCATGCATTGCACCTGAGACGCGTGCAATATAAATGACTTGTATATTGATTTGGCCGTTAGTTTTTTTTTTTATAAAATGCTTTGATGCCCTTTGACCTTTGACCTTGACATTTATCCTTACCCAAAGGTCACAATAACTCAAGTTGTAGATGTTTTACAAACTCACTTTAACAAATGCTTAGAATAAATAAGTAATCCCCCCCCCCTTCTCCAAAAAAAAAAAAAAAAATCAATAGCTAGAAAAATTTTCTAAAACCAATCAATACCGGGGATCGACATAAAATTTCACTTAAGGTGCAAAAAGACTTCATAGAAAGTTTCCTAAAGTTTTAGGGTTTCTCAAAAGTATTTTGAAATTATGAATTTTTAGGAAAAATTTAAAAATTTTTGTCGTTTTTGAAATTTAAGTGCAGACGAACAAAGATATCATATAAACCTTTTAAAGCCCTTTTCTCCAGATGTGTTAATAGCATTAAATTTCTACTGATATGAATTAATATTTTAATACCAAGCATTCTTCTTTAATTTAACCACTGAAATTTATCTGAATTTTTTTTAGAATTACACAATCCCCAGAAATAGCGAGTTTCGGTATATTAAAAAGCAATACACGTTTCTTTCCAGTAAAACCTCACGTGTTTGAATTCATGAAAAATATTGATAAGGGGGTGTTAAACAATACCTGTCACATTAGCTGACACCAAAAAACAAGGGTACGTACACGACATTTTCTGATTTATTTGCATATGCAAACAGGGCTACCCTCAAATCCACGTGTTTTCCATGTCTTTATAAACATCACAAAAGCAGCCCAGGAAGTAGCCTCCTATGCCCTGGAGAAATAGTTCCTGTCAAAAAACTTTATTTATTTATAGAGTAGATAAAATTTCCTAGGCACAGGTACCAGAGTTGTCAAACTGGCCTGGCAGGAAATTAAAAAAACTCTCAAAAGAAAGGAAAATCGGCTTAATGTATGGACCTACAATTGACTAAGTTCATTTTGATTGGTCAATTACCGGTGTGGTACCCCTAGTCGCCTTGAACCCAGTCCTGTCTTTCTGAAGAAAACCAACTCCGAGCCCGATGTAAAAATCTTAGTAGAGAAATGAGAATTTGAATTTTGCTGCCTTATTATGTTCCCCAAACGAAGTTTGGGAACATATTGTTTTTACTCTGTTTCTTATTATTATTATTATTATTATGTTCCCCAAACGAAGTTGGGGAACATATTGTTTTTACTCTGTTTCTTATTATTATTATTATTATTATTATTATTATTATTATTTTTCTTCCTGGGAAAATTTTGTCCACGAGTGATCTTGTAAACTATACATCCGACTAAGGTAAAATGTTTTTAGGGTCAGTAGACATGTTATGTAGATTTGCCGAACAAAGGTCATTTTGCACGCACGTGCGTGCAAGAGCGCGCACGTGCAACACGTGAAATGACCAATATAATGGATATTATTGTAAATTTTCTTTTTTTTTGATGATTTTCTTTTAAACTCATAATGTAAGGATACATATGTAGTATAGACAAGATGGCATGGTCAAAATAGCAAGATCTCACGCGCATGCACGTGCGCTTCGCTCTGATTGGCTGAAACTAAAGTCTCAATATCTTTTTTGTTTCTTGTCATAATTCTTTGAAATTTTGAACATAGTCCTACATTATGAAGATCTACAGCATGATATATAAAATTTTTCATGAAAGCATGCGCATGCGCGCGTGCTGCAATCTGATTGGCTGAAACTTTAAATGGCTATATCTCCTTTGTTTTTTGACGAAATGCTTTGAAATTTAAAACATAGTCATGCATTAGGATTTCCTAAGATATGATACCAAAAAAAATTCATAAAATCACGCGCATGCACGTGTGTTGCAATCTGATTGGCTGAAACTTTATATGGCTATATCTTCTTTGTTTTTTGACAAAATGTTTGGAATTTTAAAATATATTTATTCATTTAGATATCCTTCAATACGATAAAGATAAAAATTTATGAAATCACTCGCATGCATGTGTGCTGCAATCTGATTGGCTGAAACTTCAAATGGCTATAACTCCCTTGTTTTTCAACCAAACAGGATGGGATTTAAAACATAGATAAATATAAGGGACTCCTACAAGAAGGTGTAGTCATTATGCACGTGCTTGCACGTGCGTGCACGTGAAATTAATAAAATTAAAAATACACTCAAATGAGTGTATTTTTTAATACTTTTGGATTAAATGCTTTGATATTAAGTATATTAAAATTTTAGATAGTGTAGACAAGATAATATGGTCGTTTCGCACTTGAACACGCGTGCAATGCCTATTTTTAAATATATTTTGTATTTTTCTGGGAAGACCTTGATTAAATCTAAATTCCATAAAGTATTTCTCATTTAATAGAGATTACGGAGAATATGGCACTAAAAGGGAGTTGGGGAGCGTTTGGGGAACATCTGTAACGGTCCCCGTTACAATTAGCACTAGTTATTATTCTTTTTTCTTCTTATTTCTTCTCCGGTACTTTTTTGTCCGGAAGTGTTCTCAGAAACTGTTCACCAAACTAAGTTAAAACCTTTTTAGGGTTAATGGGTGTGTAGTGTAGGTGTGCGGAACGAAGGTCATTTTGCGCGCATACGCCTGCACGTGCGGGCACGTGAACATGAGTGAAATGATTGATATACTTATTATGGCCATAACTTTTACATTTTTTGATAAAATGCTTTGAAACTCATTACATAAAGATATATTAATAGTGTTAATATCATGACACTGTCAAATTAGCACAAACTCACGCGCGTGCACGTGAGCTTCGCTCTGATTGGCTGAAACAAAAATCTCAATATCTCTTTTGTTTTTTGACGAAATGCTTTGAAATTTTAAACATAGTAATGAACTAGGATATTCTACAATATTATATCAAAAAAATTCAAGAAATCACGCGCATGCACGTGTGCTGCAATCTGATTGGCTGAAACTTTAAAAGGCTATATCTCCTTTGTTTTTTGATGAAATGCTTTGAAATTTAAAACATAGTCATACTTTAGAATACTCTGCAATATGATATACAGAAAAATTAAAGAAATCATGCGCATGCACGTGTGCTGCAATCTGATTGGCTGAAGATCTTGTAAAGTACACATCCGATTAAGGGGAAACCTTTTTAGGGTAAGTAGGCATGTTATGTAGATTTGCGGAATCAAGGTCATTTTGCGCGCACGTGCTTGCAAGAGCGCGCACGTGCAAAACTTGAAATGACCAATATATAATGGATATAACCGTAACTTTTCTATTTTTAGACGAAATGTTTTGAAACTCATAATGTAAGGATATATGAGTAGTATGCACAAGATGACATGGTCAAAATAGCAAGATCGCACGTGCAAGCACGTGCGCTTCGCTCTGATTGGCTGAAACTAAAGTCTCAATATCTTTCTTGTTTTTTGATAAAATCATTTGAAATTTTGAACATAGTCATACATTAGGGAGATCTACAGCCCGTAATAAAAGAAATATCATGAAAGCATGTGCATGCACGTGTGCTTGCAAGAGCTCGCACGTGCAACACGAGAAATGTCCAATATAATTGATACAGACGTAACTATTTAAATTATTGATGATATGCTTTAAAACTCATATTAGAAGTATATATTAGAAGCATAGACAAGATGACATGGTCAAAAAAGCAAGATCTCACGCGCATGCACGTGCGCTTCGCTCTGATTGGCTGAAACTAAAGTCTCAATATCTTTCTTGTTTTTTGACGAAATCCTTTGAAATTTTAAATATAGGCATGCATTAGGATATCCTACAATAAGATATATAGCAATTATTTTGAAAACGCGTGCATGCACGTGCGCTGCAATCTGATTGGCTTATGCTTTAAATAGCTATAACTCCCTTGGTTTTCAACCAAACAGGATGGGATTTGGAACATGGATAGATATAATGGACTTCTACAAGAAGACATGGTCACCATGCACATGCATACACGTGCATGTACGTGCGCTGCAATCTGATTGGCTGAAACTTTGAACAGCTATAACTCCCTTGGTTTTCAACCAAACGGGGTGGGATTTAGAACATAGATAGATGTAATGGACTTCTACAAGAAAGTATGGTCGCCATGCTCATGTGAGCACGTGCGTGCACGTGAAATGAGTAAAATCAAAAATACACTTGAATTAGCGTATTTTTTAATACGTTTGGATTAAATACTTTGATATTTAGTATATTAAAATCTATAGATTGTAAAGACAAGATTGTATGGTCATTACGCACATGCATTCACATGCGCACGCGTGCAATGCTAAAATTTGAATGAAATTGGTACACTTCTGGGTAAACGTTGTTAAAGTCTCAAATGCGTAGAGTTTGTCTTATTTAATGAAGCTTATAGGGAATATGGCACCAAAAGGGAGTTGGGGAGCGTTTGGGGAACATCTGTAACGGTCCCCGTTACAATTAGCACTAGTTATGTTCCCCAAACGAAGTTGGGGAACATATTGTTTTTACTCTGTTTCTTATTATTATTCTTTTTTCTTATTATTTCTTCTCCGGAAAATTTTGTTTTGCGAGTGTTCTCAGAAACTGTTCACCGAACTGAGCTAAAACCTTTTTAGGGTTAATAGGTGTGTAGTGTAGGTGTGCGGAACGAAGGTCATTTTGCGCGCATACGCATGCACGTGCGTGCGCGTGATATGAGTGAAATGACTGATATACTTAATATAGCTAAAACGTTTACATTTTTTACTGAAATGATTTGAAACTCATTATATAAAGATATATTAATAGTGCAGATAAGGTGACACTGTCAAATAAGCACGAACTCACGCGCATGCACGTGCGCTTTGCTCTGATTGGCTGAAACAAAAATCTCAATATCTTCTCTGTTTTTTGACGAAATGCTTTGAAATTTAAAACTTAGGCATGCTTTAGGATATCCTACAATATTGTATATAAAAATTTTCATCAAATCACGTGCATGCACGTGAGCTGCAATCTGATTGGCTTAAACTTTAAATGGCTATAACTCCCTTGTTTTTCAACCAAAGAGCATGGGATTTAGAACATAGACAAACATAATGAACTCCTAGAAGAAGGTATGGTCATCATGAACATGCTTGCACGTGCATGAACGTGCTCTTCGCTCTGATTGGCTGAAACAAAAATCTCAATATCTTTTTTGTTTTTTGACGAAATGCTTTGAAATTTAAAACATAGGCATGCTTTAGGATATCCTACAATGTCATATATATTGATTTTCATCAAATCACGCGCATGCACGTGAGCTGCAATCTGATTGGCTGAAAATTTAAATGGCTATAACTCCCTTGGTTTTCAACCAAACAGCATGGGATTCAGAACATTGATAGATATTATAGACTCCTACAACAGGGAATGGTCATCATGCACAGGCATGCACGTGCGTGCACGTGAAATGTGTAAAATTCTAAATACACAATAGATTAAAGATATTTTTGAATTAAATGCTGTAATATTTAGTATATTAAAATATATCAATAGTGTAGACAAGATGATATGGTCATTACGCACATGCATTCAAATGCGCATGCGTGCAATGCTGAAATTGAATACTTCTGGTAAAACTTCGTTAAAGTCTTAAATGTATCGCGTTTGTCTTATTTAATGAAGCTTACAGGGAATAAGGCACCAAAAGGAAGTTGGGGAGCGTTTGGGGAACATCTGTAACGGTTCCCGTTACAATTAGCCCTAGTTATTCTTTTTTTTCTTCTTTGTTCTCCGGTACTTTTTTGTCCGGAAGTGTTCTCAGAAACTGTTCACCCAACTGACCTAAAACCTTTTTAGGGTTAATGGGTGTGTAGTGTAGGTGTGCGGAACGAAGGTCATTTTGCGCGCATACGCATGCACGTGCGTGCGCGTGATATGAGTGAAATGACTGATATACTTAATATAGCTATAACTTTTACATTTTTTAATGAATTGACTTGAAACTCATTATATAATGATATATTAATAGTGTAGATAATGTGACACTGTCAAATTAGCAAGAACTCGCGCGCATGCACGTGCGCTTCACTCTGATTGGCTGAAACAAAAATCTCAATATCTTTTCTGTTTTTTGACGAAATGCTTTGAAATTTAAAACATAGGCATACTTTAGGATGTCCTACAAAATGATATATAACAATTGTCATGAAAGCACGCGCATGCACGTGCGCTACAATCTGATTGGCTAAAACTTTAAATAGCGATAACTCCCTTGTTTTTCAACCAAACAGGATGGGATTCAGAACATAGATAGACATTATGGACTCCTACAAAAGGGTATGGTCATCATGCACATGCTTGCAAGTGCATGAACGTGCGCTTTGCTCTGATTGGCTGAAACAAAATTTTCAATATCTTTATTGTTTTTTGAGGAAATGCTTTGAAATTTAAATCATAGGCATGCTTTAGGATGTCCTACAATATGATATATAATAATTTTCATGAAATCACGCGCATGCACGTTCGCTGCAATTTGATTGGCTGAAAATTTAAATGGCTATAATTCCCTTATTTTTCAACCAAAAAGGATGGGATTCAGAACACAGATAGACATTATGGGCTCCTACAATAGTGTATGATCATGATGCACATGCATGCACGTGCGTGCACGTGAAATGAGTAAAATTACAAATACACTGGATTAAACATATTTTTAAATACGTATGGAATAAATGTTGTAATATTTAGTATATTAAAATATACGAATAGTGTAGACAAGATGATATGGTCATTACGCACATGCATTCAAATGCGCATGCGTGCAATGCTGAAATTTGAATAAACTTGATATACTTCTGGGTAAATAATGTTAAAGTCTAAAATGCATCGTGTTTGTCTTATTTAATGAAGCGTACAGAGAATATGCCACAAAAGGGAGTTGGGGAGCGTTTGGGGAACATCTGTAACGGTTCCCGTTACAATTAGCCCTAGTTATGTTCCCCAAACGAAGTTGGGGAACATATTGTTTTTACTCTGTTTCTTCTTATTATTATTATTATTATGTTCCCCAAACGAAGTTGGGGAACATATTGTTTTTACTCTGTTTCTTATTATTATTATTATTATTATTATGTTCCCCAAACGGAGTTTGGGAACATATTGTTTTTACTCTGTTTCTTATTATGTTCCCCAAACGAAGTTGGGGACCATATTGTTTTTACTCTGTTTCTTAGTATGTTCCCCAAACGAAGTTGGGGAACATATTGTTTTTACTCGGTTTCTTATTATGTTCCCCAAACGAAGTTGGGGAACATATTGTTTTTACTCTGTTTCTTATTATTATTATTCTTATTATTTTTCTTCCTGGGAAAATTTTGTCCGCGAGTGATCTTGTAAACTACACATCAGACTAAGGTGAAATGTTTTTAGGGTCAGTAGACATGTAATGTAGATTTGCGGAACGAAGGTCATTTTGCGCGCACGTGCTTGCAAGAGCGTGCACGTGCAACAAGATAAATGACCGATTTAATTGATATAGATGTAACTTTTTAAATTTTTGATGAAATGCTTTAGAACTCATAATATAAGGATACATTAGTACCATAGACAATATGACATGGTCAAAATAGCAAGATCTCACGCGCATGCACGTGCGCTTCGCTCTGATTGGCTGAAACAAAAATCTCAATATCTTTTTTGTTTTTTGACGAATTGCTTTGAAATTTTGAACATAGCCATGCTTTTGGATATCCTACAATATGATATATAGCAATTATCATGAAAACACGTGCATGCACGTGCGCTGCAATCTGATTGGCTTAAACTTTAAATAGCTATAACTCATTTGGTTTTCAACCAAAGAGGATGGGATTTGAAACATAGATAGATATAATGAACTACTATAAGAAGGTATGGTCATCATGCAAATGGATACACGTGTGTGTACGTGCGCTGCAATCTGATTGGCTGAAACTTTAAACAGCTATAACTCCCTTGGTTTCAAACCAAACAGGATGGGATTTGGAACATAGATAGATATAATGGACTACTACAAGAAAGGTATGGTCACCATGCACATGCATACACGTGCGTGTATGTGCGCTGCAATCTGATTGGCTGAAACTTTTAACAGGTATAACGCCCTTGGTTTTCAACCATATGGGGTGGGATTTAGAACATAGATAGATGTAATGGACTTCTACAAGAAGGTATGGTCACCGTGCTCATGTATGCACGTGCATGCACGTGAAATGAACAAAATCAAAAATACACTTGAATGAGCGTATTTTTTATTACTTTTGGATTAAATACTTAAATTCTTAGTATATTAAAATATATATTGTGTAGACAAAATGATATGGTCATTACGCACAGGCATTCGCATGCGCAAGCATGCAATGCTAAAATTTGAATGAACTTCGTACACTTCCGGGTAAATGTTGTTAAAGTCTCAAATACATAGAGTTTGTCTTATTTAATGAAGCTTACAGGTAATATGGCACAAAAAGAGAGTTGAAGAGCGTTTGGGGAACATCTGTAACGGTCCCCGTTACAATTAGCACTAGTTATTATGTTCCCCAAACGAAGTTTGGGAACATATTGTTTTTACTCTGTTTCTTATTATTATTATTCTTATTATTTTTCTTTTTTCCTTATTTCTTCTCCGGAAAATTTTGTCCGGAGTGATCTTGTAAACTACACATCCGACTTAGGTGAAACCTTTTTAGGGTAAGTAGGCATGTTATGTAGATTTGCGGAACGAAGGTCATTTTGCGCGCACGTGCTTGCAAGAGCGTGCACGTGCAACACGTGAAATGACCAATATACTTGAAATTGCCGTAACTTTTATATTTTTCGATGTAATGCTTTGATATTTAGAATATAGAGACATATTATAAATATAGATAAGATGACATTGTCAACATGCCATTTTGTGCGCACGTGCTTGCAAGAGCGCGCACGTGCAACACGTGAAATGACCAATATAATGGATATAGCCGTAACTTTTTTATTTTCTGATGAAATCTTTTGAAATTCATAATGTAGGGATATATTAGTAGCGTAGACAAGATGACATGGTCAAAATACCAAGATGTCACGCGCATGCACGTGCGCTTCGCTCTGATTGGTTGAAACTAAATTCTCAATATCTTTCTTGTTTTTTGATAAAATCCTTGGAAATTTTGAACATAGTAAAACATTATGAAGATCTAGAGCATGATATATAAGAATTATCATAAAAGCATGCGCAAGCACGTGTTCTGCAATCTGATTGGCTGAAACTTTAAATGCCTATAACTTTCTTGTTTCTCAACAAAACATGATGAAATTTAGAATATGAATAGGTATAATGGATTCCTACGTGATACTATATGTTTGCATGCAATTGCGCATGCGCAATGCGTAAAATGATCAATATATTTGAAAAACGGTGACATTAATAATTTTATGATTTTTTATTGGTTCTTGGAATATATAAAGAAATGTTAATGATTAAGCAACATGCCATGATCACCATGCATGTGCAAGCACGTGCTTTTGCGTGCAGTGCGTTAAATGACAAAAAGTTTATATCATTGTAGCTTTTAAAATTCTTTTATGAAATCCTGCAATACTGAGCATATTAAAAAAGTTTTAAAGGAAATTGGCACAAAAAAGAAGTTGGGGAGCGTTTGGGGAACATCTGTAACGGTCCCCGTTACAATTAGCACTAGTTATTATTATTATTATTATTATTATTCTTTTTTCTTCTTATTTCTTCTCCGGTACTTTTTTGTCCGCGAGTGTTCTCAGAAACTGTTCACCCAACTGAGCTAAAACCTTTTTAGGGTTAATAGGTGTGTTGTGTAGGTGTGCGGAACGAAGGTCATTTTGCGCGCATACGCCTGCACGTGCGGGCGCGTGAAATGACTGAAATGACTAATATATTTAATATAGCCATAACTTTAACATTTTCCGATGAAATGCTTTGAAACTCATTATATAAGGATATATTAATAGTGTAGATAATGTGACACTGTCAAATTAGCAAGAACTCACGCGCATTTACGTGCGCTTCGCTCTGATTGGCTGAAACAAAAATCTCAATATCTTTTCCGTTTTTTGACGAAATGGTATGAAATTTAAAATATAAGCATACTTTAAGATGTCCTACAACATGATGTATAACATTTGTCATGAAAGCATGCGCATGCACGTGCGCTGCAATCTGATTGGCTTAAACTTCAAATGGCTGTAACTCCCTTGTTTTTCAACCAACCACGATAAGATTTAGAACATAGACAGACACAATAGACTCCTATAAGAAGTTACGGTCATCATGCACATGCATGCACGCGCATGCACGTGCGCTTTGCTCTGATTAGCTGAAACAAAAATCTCAATATCTTACTTGTTTTTTGACAAAATACTTTGAATTTTAAAACATAATCATACCTTAATACGTCCTAAACTATGATATATAAAAGTTTTCAAGAAACCACGCCCATGCACGTGTGCTGCGATCTGATTGGCTTAAACTTTAAATGCCTATAACTTTTTTGATTCTCAACAAAACAGGATGAAATTTAGAATATGAATAGATATGACGGATTCTTACATTGTGCTACTATCAAACTTGAATGCAAGGACTTGCATGCACGTGTGCGCGCGCAGTGCGTTAAATGACCGATTTACTTGATATAGTCGTAATTTTTTTTATGAAACGTTTCAAAATTCAAAGAATAGAAACACATTAAAAGTGTAGTCACGATGATATAGCTTTCATGCATTGCACCTTCGCGCGCGTGCAATGATCAAATGACTTGTATACTTGATATGGCCGTTACTTTTATATTTCTTTATGAAATGCTTTGATGACCTTGACCTTTGACCTTGACCTTTGACCCCTTGACCCGAAGGTCACAATCCAGCTCAAGTTCGTAGATGTATTTACAAACTCACTTTAACAAATGCTTAGAATAAAAAAGTCAACCCCCCCCCCTTCTCCTTAAAAAAAAAATCAATAACAACGTAGAAAATTTCTCTGAAACTCGATCAACACCTGGGATCGACATAAAATTTCACTTAAGGTGCAGAAAAGACTTCATAGAAAGTTTCCTGAAAGTTTTACGGTAAGTCTCTAAAGTATATAGAAATTATGAATTTTTACGGCAAAAATTACAAATTCTGTCGTGTTTGAAATTTAAGTGCAGACGAACAAAGATATGATATAAACCTTTTAAAGCCTATTTCTCCAGATGTCGTTAATAGCATTCAATTCTACTGATATGAATTAATATTTTAATACCAAGCATTCTTCTTTTATTTCACCATTGAAATTTATCTGAATTTTTTTTAGAATTACACAATCCCCAGAAATAGCGAGTTTCGGTATATTAAAAAGCAATACACGTTTCTTTCCAGTAAAACCTCACGTGTTTGAATTCATGAAAAAATATTGATAAGGGGGTGTTAAACAATACCTGTCACATTAGCTGACACCAAAAAACCAGGGTACGTACACGACATTTTCTGATTTATTTGCATATGCAAACAGGGCTACCCTCAAATCCACGTGTTTTCCATGTCTTTATAAACATCACAAAAGCACCCCAGGAAGTAGCCTCCTATGCCCTGGAGAAATAGTTCCTGTCAAAAAACTTTATTTATTTATAGAGTAGATAAAATTTCCTAGGCACAGGTACCAGAGTTGTCAAACTGGCCTGGAAGGAAATTAAAAAAACTCTCAAAAGAAAGGAAAATCGGCTTAATGTATGGACCTACAATTGACTAAGTTCATTTTGATTGGTCAATTACCGGTGTGGTACCCCTAGTCGCCTTGAACCCAGTCCTGTCTTTCTGAAGAAAACCAACTCCGAGCCCGATGTAAAAATCTTAGTAGAGAAATGAGAATTTGAATTTTGCTTTGAAATTTTGAACATAGCCATGCATTAGGATATCCTACAAGATGATATAAAGCAATTATCATGAAAACACGTGCATGCACGTGCTGCATTGGCTTGAACTTTAAATAGCTATAACTCCCTTGGTTTTCAACCAAACAGGATGGGATTTGGAACATAAATAGATATAATGGACATCTACAAGAAATTATGGTCACGATGCACATGCATACACGTGCATGTACGTGTGCTGCAATCTGATTGGCTGAAACTTTAAACAGCTATAACACCCTTGGTTTTCAACCAAACGGGGTGGAATTTAGGACATAGATAGATGTAGTGGATTTTACAAGAAGGTATGGTCACCATGCTCATGTATGCACGTGCGTGCACGTGAAATGAGTAAAATCAAAAACACACTTGAATGAGCGTATTTTTTAATACTTTTGGATTAAAAACTTTAATATTTAGTATATTAAAATATATAGATTGTATAGACAAGATGATATGGTCATTACGCACA
>NW_026917898.1:0-13745 GCF_032062105.1 Saccostrea cuccullata | reverse complement strand
TTCAGATGCATCAACAAAAACTATGCAAGAGGCCCAGTCAAGGCTTGGCTTATAGTAGACAACTTGTTCCTGTAACGTTTCTCACATATTTGTTTTATTAAAAAAAACTATTAAATATAGCTTGAAACTTATTTCTCTTTATATCAAACGACAAGATTTAATCAGTTCGAAACTATTTCAGTCAAATTTTTTTCATAATATACCAATATTTTTAGCTATCAGAAAAAACCTGTATGAGCTATTAACCCCAATTATAGGGGCCAGCCCCTTTTCCTTGATCTTATATGAAAGCTCTCGTAATTATGCACAACTTTTGTTATATATTTCTTACCAAATTATTCTCGGTTCAAAAGTTATTACACAAAAAGAAGCAAAATTTCATGGAAAAAAAATACTAAAAATTGCCGTTACATAGCTTCCGACCTTTAAGAAATCGGGTAGACTTTACTTTACCAGTCCCCAGATCCGCAAGATCCTCGCGCTCAATGGACTATGACGTAACAACTACGTCACTCAACTGAAATGGATTAAATTTGCACACTATTCGACTGATTAGGGTTAGTCTTGCACCCACCTGAGAGATTAGGGTTAGTCCTTGCACTAGTATTCGACTGATTAGGGTTAGTCTCGCGTCCATCCGAGAGATTAGGGTTAGTCCTCGCACATTTTTCGACTGATTAGGGTTAGTTTAGCATCCGCCCGGGAGATTTCGTCTGAACGTCTTAGTCCTTGCATACCATACGATGGATTAGGGTTATTGAATCGTTCTTTTAGTTAAGTTAAGAAATTCAGTTGTTTCTGTAATTTTTCCAAGATCATAATTCAGATTCATAGGCATTTCGTTCGTTTTGTTTACATGGAAGAATGGCTAAGTCCGAAAGAAATGACACTAAGCATGCGCCGCACGCGCTTCGTTCAGAATTATTCTTTGTCAATTTTTTCCATGAACAAACAACTATTTATTAATTTTTTCAGAGAACGAGGTTAAAAACTTTGTTTAAAAACAAAGTTTTAAACTAAGCTTTTAACCGTAGAATTCAATTTTGGGGTCAAAAGGCCAAAAAACCTCGTATTTTAAATTTTTTTCGATCGCTCACGCGATCTCATATATACTGAAGTCGCCTTCGGCGACACTACATTTTAGCGCGTTTTTCTGGGGACCGGTAAAGTAAAGTCGTTCCATTATCATATGTCGTTTTTGAGTTTATTAGTGGACACGAGACATCAAAATTATCAATTAAAGGGCAATAACTCTGAAAGTAAGGCATGTATCAAAAAATTGAAAGCAGATGTAAATAGGTGTTAATAGAAGGTATCTAACTTGAAAGTTTCATAAAAATCAGTCGAAAGGTCTTTGAGAAATCGCCTGTCAAAAATCCGGCGGGAAAAAAAAAAGCAAATAATAATAAGAAACAGTAGAATAACAGTAGGGTCTTCCGAAGGAAGCTCGGAAGACCCTAATAATAATAATAAGAAACCGAGTAAAAACAATATGTTCCCAAACTCCGTTTGGGGAACATAATAACTTCATTCCCTCTGATTTCCATCTCACACAGAACCAGGATACGGTCTCCATTGGCGGCTGGCCCGGGGAAAAACCACAGGAAACGTCACGTCCATTGTCGATGACATCTACTCGTACATCATGTAGCCGTTCTCCTGTAAAAACATACCTTTTTGATATTTTAAAATTAATAAAATAGAGCGTCTGAAATGTTGTGAAACTGTCATTTCTTTTTCTTTTATATTTTCTCTTTTTGATTATTCATTCAGGAAGTCTTGACTTAAGCAGTGCCTTCCTTTTGTCACCATTCACCGTTGGTATCAAAACAAAATTAAACATCTTTGTCATAGCTGAATTTTGTAATACACTTACAACAAAAACTGAAATATATTGTCTCATAAACTGATTTAAAGATTTATTTAATTCAATCTTAACAGTCATGTACATATAACACCACTTATACGAGCCTGGTCTCGGATAAGTGAGTTTATTTCAGTAACCCTATATCCCTCCATTCCGGATATCTTAAGGGGGCTCTCTATACCTATAAAGTATAACTGATTTTTGTTGCATGCAGTTGTTTCTAATAATAGGCACCATATCCGATAAAATAAGGTTTCAAAGTATTTCAATTTATTTTTTAGAAATATTTGAAATATTCTATTAATTTTGTTAAAACCCATCCTATCTATATTTTAAAAATCAGCGTGCTTTAAATTTCTCTTTAAAGTTTATGTTATAAAATATTGAAATAATAACTAACAAAGTTAAAAATAAAATCAACATAATTTTTATTTAAATTTTCAAAAATAGACAAAAGAAAAACTAAAAAAAAAAACATTTTCTTGAGGATAGCTGGTTGGATCTTCTCCAATATTTGAAAAGATATATAATATCAAAGGGTGAAAACAATAAAAAAAAAAAGAAATTGAACAAAATTGAAAAACTGTCGAAAATTTCAAACATCACAAAAATTCAGGTGTAAGAGATCCGATGCAAGATTGGACTCAAATATCTTGGTACTGTTTTTTTTTATAAACTTCAAATAAACTCTACTTGCACAATTAATAAAAAAAATGTGAAGCAAGGACATTGAAAGAAGTTCGTATTGTAAATGTATTGTTTTTAAATGAGTGTAAGCGAAAACCATCACGTTTCCAGTCAATGACAAAGACATGTATTGAGTGAATTCATGGTATTGAGAAAGGTAGATTTACTTACTGTTTTCATCCAACTTGCATGTGTTATCCAGTGCTAGATATAACAAAACATGTAAACATGATAAATGGCCAAAAGCGGGTAAAAGAAATTCCTACAACCAAATTCAAACTTCGTCTAAAACCTGCACGTTTCCCATACAAACAGCTGATAATCAATGTTGATCAAATGTTTTGGTCATGCAAAATTCCACTTACTCTCCAAACGTTTTGGTGATTTCATGAAGAGTTTAAATTTCACCGCGTATAACCATTCATTCGGGTGTATACAAATCGTGAACAGAGTATCCTCAACTCGATGGGAAGATAATACATCTCTCTTATCTTATCAAATTTGCATTTTGGGGGATATTTTTTGCTGGAAAGCATTATATGTTTTTTGAAGAAAAAAGAAATTTCTGAGTGTATGGCGCTTTGACTCGTAATGATGAATTAGCATATGGACAAGCCATGTTTTTATATCATTTTTTTCTCACCTTAAAATCTTATTCTAATAAGTTTGTAAATATATTATTCAATAATTAAATAAGTAGAAATTGAATAAATTGACAAACAATTCATTTTTAAAGAAAGGACAACACACTGTATTAATTGAGGTGATACAATGTACATTCCATCCACAATATCGCATGTTGTCTTATACTCAGTGATTTATCGGTGTTAAGTGAATTTGAATCAGATCATTAGAGATCAAAATGGCGTTTCAACGGTGGTACGCCATGTTGTGACGTTGTAGAGAGCCCCCTTAAGTCCTTTCAGATATATAATTTTATTCACCCCTAGTCACAATCTATCATTCAGGATAATTAAGGACCATTTCGTTATAGTCTAATATTTAGTCGTATCCTCCTCTTCCTTTCTCGATGAATCGATAAAACGGTAAGGTCCGGGAGAATTTTATGAAGTTGAATTGTTGCAGGCTAAGCCGTTTTGAGTTTTTTTTTCGAAAAATGTTATGAAGACTGAGGAAATTTCTCACATTTTGCCAAAATTTAATAGTTTTTAAACACGTTAAATGGCATTGACTAAAATGCATAAAGGCATACACGGAGAATATTTTACAAAAAATATAAAGTCTTGGATTTATATGAACTGATTTTCCATCTAACAAAAGGGGAAGAGGGGTCTGTAAATGATGATACTCAACGGTGAACCCATGGTAACTGTTGTTGACCACCTGGTCAATGACTGTATGAAAAATACAACTTTAAAGTCAGAAATTTCTGAATTATCTTTTAGATTGAGCATTTTGTCTTAAGGTGAGCCGTCAAAGGCTCAAAGCAAAACAAAGCTGTAGAAATTTGGCTTCAAAAACCTTAGAGTAAAAGAGTAATAATCAATCACTCATATGCCTTAGAGTAGATATGCTGGGTTCAGTCACAAGCAAGGGGTAAATTATATAAGTACAAGGCGTAAGAGTCGCACTTAGTAAGAAACTTTAACTACTATCTCAGGATGTCTCAATCTTAATATTGGTCCTTTAAAAAGGAAATTAAAATTCACAAATTGATAAGAAAATAAATCAACCTCCTCAGATTGAGTTTTTGCTAACTTTTGATAGAAATCAATGACTGGGCTGCAAAATAAAACATGTAGATAAGCATTTAAATAGAAATATTGAGGATTTTAATCCCTAATAGGACTAAATTCTCTACCCTTAAATGTCCAAGTACATGATACTCTGAAATCATTTTAAAGCATTTTATAGTGAAAAAAGAATTGCCCAGGAGAAAGTTTAAAAATTCATTAACAATTTTAGTAATATTAAGTTTTACCAAAATTCTTGGCAAAATATTGAAAAAAAAAAATCAAAGAATGATGCAATCTTGAAATGAATTATATCTCAAGTAAATTTGTATAAAAAGAGATACAATTCCTTGTTAGCATAAAGGCAACTAAGAATTGTGTATCTGTGTGTTAGCATACAATGACCTAGATTGAGTTAATCAGACTTGCAGGTGGCAAAATATTTATTTCTGCATTAATATACAAGTACAGTGTATATCAAATTCCATATGCTGAAAATCTAAAGTAAACAGAAAAAGTGATGCAATAATTTAAACCAGATTCGTTTAACTTTAGACATTCCTTAATTACCAATTATAGGTTTAATGTTTAGGGTCTAAGCTTGATATAAATTACTAGTACAATTTTTCTGAGATAAAACTACTCTCTTCGAGGCAATTAAAAAAAAATAATCGTAATTCTCTTTTTTTGCTTTAACTGAGTTAAATTGCCCTTTTGACAAGATGCAATTTAAATCTAAAATATACGGTACCTTAAATCAGAGATTTATATGAGAGGTTGAATTGGACGTTTGGTTCAACCCCTTCTTAACGGGAATTGCAGGCAAGTTTAGACAGTATTGGATACTTTATAAAATATATTTGTCATTTTTGTAGGATAAAATATTAAATCTCGCTCACTTCAATTAGGGAAGCAACCACTACACATTTCCCACCAGAATGCTACGGTGGGACGCGGTTATTATAAATTTGAGAATTGCTGGCTTTCAAAAGCATATCGTTTATACATTAATAAAGTTATTACCATGTGTTCACATATTTTTAAATTCTTTACTGGTATTCTAATTTTTTTTTGTCTTTTACTAATGGATAGTTGGTTCACACATGTAAATTGTGAAGTACTAAAGTGGGGTCTTAATTAATTATATAGATAGGTATATAAAGGGATCGGTTCGAGGGATGGGGGTGTATTAGGACATTGATAACACATTGTTATTGTTAAAATTAGCTTAGTACCTTAAGCTAATAGGCGACAATATCGTTTTCTTTTCCAATTTCGGTATGCCATTTGGGTTTGTTTCAGTACAAAACCCTTTAAGACAATTAGAAGCAACACTCGCAAAGATAAATTTTTTTTCTAAGTTCTATATTACTTTGTAAAGCAAGGAAATCTGGTAAGAGGTGTTTAAATGAATTAAAAGCCCAAAAAAGAGTTACAACCTTTTAAGTAATTTTACACATTTTATAAAATGTATTACTTGTCAAGTAACCAATGGAAATATACAGTGCTGGTAAGTATCAAGAATTGTAGAGTAAATAGAAATTGTTTTATACGGACAAGTCCTTAACTCCATTTGTAAAACTTGTGTAATCACTTGTTCTGTAAATTTGCATTGACGAATGAGCAGGCCCTGGTCGACGGTGACCATTTGCGTTGAGGTACTGCCGCTGTCACCAGGGTTCTTGGCACCCCATTGGTGGCAGTTACAGTTTCATGATTACTAGCAGAAGACACGAGTAGTCATGTCCCTTGCAAGTGGCGTATTCCGTCGCACCTCAACGCAATTGGACGAGTGCAACACATATTATTACGCTCATTCCATTGTTTATTGACTTGATTGATATTTGAATTGATTGATTGATTGACAAGTAATTGACTTTATTGATATTTGAATTGATTGATTGACTGATTGATTAATAATTGATTGATTGAATTTGATTGATTATTGCGTTGATGACGTTCATGCACTCGTTACCTATCCAGTGCATGATCCGCCCGATTTGGGTGGTCACATTTGTTGTATTGATTCTTCATTGTGGGCCAGCCCTGTGGTTACCCCAGCATATTGATCACCGCGGCCAAAAGCGCCATAATAAACAAGCAAATAAACATCCATATTGTTTGTTTGATTCATAGGGAATCTGAAATAATTGTGTGGAATTAAGTAATAAGCGTAAATATGGTACATGACTTAGTTTATTCACTTCTTCTTTTATATATTGAATTCTTAATCAGAAATTTATTCATAATAAAAACAACTAAATTTATAAAACTTTTTTTTAGAAACTCAGAAAGTGATCTCTTTGATCAATAGTCAGTTTGCTCCATTTTTTATTCATAGCATTCATCAAATGTCTGATTTGTCAGCAAAATGTTCCCCAAGGTTTTCAGACAATAGAAACATTGAGCTTTCCCGAGTCATAAGATAAAGAATAAAATCATTATTTAATACAATTGCTTTTGTTGTTTTATTGAATATGTAGTAATTTTGACTTTTTCGTCTATTTCTATGATTGAAATTGTTTAAAAAAATCCATAATACATGTATATGACATAATCTATAGAAACAAAAATTCTGAGAGTATTGAATTAGCGATACTAGCCCTATACTGGCAAGTGAAATTTTGTTTCCAATAAAAATTGAGGGAATTAAGGAAACAATATAAATAAGAAAATAAGATTAATAAGATAGGATTTCTCAAAAAATACCAACTTGAAAAGAAATTCAAAGAATTATTTTAAAAAAATGATTTATTTAATATAGTAATAAAGAACTGAAAGAGTTTTCAAAACATCTTATCCTCAAAATAAAACTAGAATTTAACATATCAATCTTTAACAAGTTAAGAATATAATTTATTAATTTGTTAGAACCAGTGACATGGCATGAGCAAGTCGAAAATCTTTCATTGCGTATTACCTTTATGTGAAAATATTGTTTTTCATTGCAATATAATAATTATAAGTAATTTTGTACCTTGGTATTTTAATAATTCTTACCACAACAGTCTTGTCTATTGTAAATCAAAACTCTTTCAACAATGCTGGTGTTGATAAGGCTGACTTTAAGCCAGGGATTTATCTGCTGGTTGGTGCAAGCTATATTAATTAATCCACATTTCGTTGTTCCATCTATTGCATTCGAAGCCTTCAACTCGTCATCCACCATACACTGAACTTAAACTAGCTGTCTTTGCCACTGTTGTAAATGAAATACAGTATCATTAGTAAACTAGATAAAATACTTAATAAGACTACTTATTAAAACAAGTATATATAGATATATGATATGTATGTTTATTTGTTCTGTGCTTTAAATTCGGTATTTTGTAATTATATAATCTGATTATGTAATTCGATAAACCATATGGCTTCAGGTTGAGGAATAAATGAATAAACAAACAAATATATATTGTCATAAGGGATCAGGAAAAAAAAAAAACTTTTTAACTATCTATTTAAAAGTCAGTAAGAAAATATGATTCTAATATGTGCAAATTATATATTCTTTTGAACACTATAAAGGTCCCGTGTATGTTTTATGCCTATTACATTCTCAGGAACATTTTAGATTTCAAGATTTGTTTGATTTTATTTATGCTATACCTTTGTCTTAGGTACAATATTACTTACGGTTTCGTCCGTTTTCATACGCCTATAAAAAGGAACAATTTTTTTATTATATATTCTTTCTGATAGTATTGTTTTTTGGCTGGCTAGGATATTATTGGAAAAAAATCGCAGGTATTTTAATGCCAAAACGTTAATTTAACACAAAAATATAAATAAAAATATCAAAATAATACCATTTCGAGGTATTCATGCATCCGTTCAAATAGATTTGATCTTTGTTTTGTAGTGTAGTTTCCCTTCTCTCTTCAAATTTACAGCAACTCAGACATTGGAATTAACAATCTCTTACTAATTTTATTCTCTGATAAACCGCAATATCCTAATACAAAAAACAGTACACACACTGTAACGTATTCATAACGACACGCCCTCTGCCGAGATAAATGGTTTGAGAGTATTTTTTTTTTACTGTGCCAGAATAGCTTTGTTTCAAAAAAAATTCCCTGTTGGTAATGCGTAGAAATTTGTAGCAGACGAAAATATAAAAAGAAAATAAAAATTTGTTCGAATCATATTAATAATGATGCTTCTCATCATAATATTTGAGGGCTACAAATTTTTTTTATACAAATTCTATCCTATACATGCGACTATTCAATAGAAAAAAGACGATATCTTTGCAAATGCATATTCCGATACCCCCCCCCCCCTGAGAAATCAGATACCGAATTTTTTCAAGAAGAAATTAAAAATTATAATAGTTTTGATCAATGATAAAAATGTGTTTCTTCTAATTGTCGTAAAAGTTTCTTTTCAATATGCTTCCTTATAATTATAAAGAATAAAATTCCATTTTTTAATAATGTATATTTTCATTGTAATCATGTACATAGGAAAAATATACTTTTCTTTCATTTCAACTTTTAAAAAAATCTTATTTGACAATCATTTTTAGCAAAAAAAAAAATACGTTAAATCAAAAAAAAAAAAAAAAAAAAGTTTGCTGAAAAGCAAAAATATATATAAAACTCTGTACCTTTCATTGAAAGAGGCTCTAATAAAATATTGAAATGTATTCACCCGTTGTACTATTTCGTATGTTTTCAATTCTGGTTAATTCTAGTTAAGAATAAAAGGTAAAGATATAGAACAGCTATTGATCTCAAACAATCTTAAAACAATTCAAACCTGTAAACAGGACATAAAACACGGAAAATATCAAAACTAGGATCAGGTGCCAAGGGGCAGTATGTATTCCAAATTCAAATATAGTTAAGATAGTTTACTAAGTATATTAATGTTTCTATGTAGAATGTTTGAAACAGAGGTCTTAAATCTGGTATAATACACGTCGGTCGAAATACAGCAGAACACATTAGGAAAAATCTTTCTATACACTTTGCATGGTAATTTGATTTTCACAAGTTAACAAAAATAAGTTGCATGTTAACTTAAATCCAGACTACCTACTCAAAAGAGATATACAAACAGGAACAAAATAAAGAGGCTGATCAGACTATGATCGTAACTGTGCAGTCAATTCAGTCCTGGTACAACTGTATCTGATATCACTTGTGTTCAAAGAGATTAAGATCTCTGGTGCATATATCTTGATTGAAAGAAAACTCATCTGGATTCTCAGAGCTATCATATTCTCAACTTTTTCATTTAAACTAACTCAGTATGACAGACCTCTAGAAGATTTACATGTAGGTATAAAGCACTTAAAAATGAGACTGAATATCTATAGTAATACATATATTAATATATAGGACTTTTTAAAAATCTTAATTAGAAGGAAATGAATAAAACAAACATTGTTCAATATCAAAGTCCATAAAACAGAAAAAAATAGAAGCGGAGGAAACACAAACCTCTGAAAAATCATCAACTTGGTTGTCAATAGAAATATAAAAGAAAAATCTTTAAAAATGTTTTTCTCAAGAACCATTGGGCTAGAAAAGCTGAAAACCTGAGATATATACAAACTTTTCAAATCATGACAGGTGAGATAGGTATATTGCTGCACAATTTTTATTACAGGGGGGAAATTGGAAAGATACAAAAAAAGTTCTCAGTCATCACGTTAATCATGTAGCTTGTTGTTGTTGTTGCTGTTTTTGAAAATAACTTCAAGTATGAAACAGATGTGTAAGGGGGCTTTGGTATAATCAATCTTAGCATAATATACTCTGTAAAGCTATGGATAGTGAAATACACATTCCAATGCAAAAACTATACATGTAGACATAACCTTTTGATATAGCATACAGTATTCATTAATTTCTTGAGTGAAATAAATACTTCGGTTCCTAGTCTTATTTATTATCGAGCAATGATGATACGAAATCATCAACAGAATCGAACACCAGAAATCTGTATTTGAAATATTATCATAATATGAAAAGTTAAACAAGATATCATTTCTTATAGTCCCATAATCCTTTATTTATTTATTTGTGCCTTTCAATTTGATGACAATCACTTAAGTTTTCGGTGTCCAAATAAGCTTCATTGAATTATTTGTTTATATTGTTTCCTTAATTCCCTCAAGGGAAAGTTTTGTTTCAAAAAGGTCAATTCTGATGCGATCAAACGTTGTTATTCTTCCATGGTTTGAAACTTAAAAAAATCTTTTTACTGTTTTTTTAAATCAATTGACTCTCATACTTCACAGATGTAGGAAATCCCTTTCATTAGTTTAATAAAACTTAAAAAGTACAAAAATTAAGTGAAAAAATTGAATGCTTCCATCTAGTGCATTTTGTATCGGCATTAATGTATCATCTTAAAAGGAATCCTGTACATGTATATGCAAAGAACGAAGAAATATGTTCAGATCTCTTAATTTTTTATTCACTTTTTACACAAATATTAAAGGCAAGACATTTTAAAAAAAAATGATGTACATAATTACATGTCAGAAATCAAAATGAATTTTTATTTAACAATATGGTCGTCTTCAGCTGTAAAATCCTCTAAGTTGAAACTTCCTGGTTGAATGGGAAACCGAAACTATGTTTTATAAGGTGAACGTGTTCAACAGTCGTATTTTTTTTACCGTATTTTACAGGATAGTCCTTACAAACACACACACACACACACACACACACACAAAGAATTTTTAACTCTCGTTTCATATCCTGATTCTTTGAATTTGCAAGGTATTTATTTGAAATCTGTCATTAAAAAATTTCTTAGTAAACAGATTTATTATACATTATGTAGAAGGGAGGTACATGTGTATTAAATAAATCTAATGTTGAATTGTTTATTCTTAACCGAAATTAAATTTTGAAGTTATTCTGATTTTTATGGAATTTGAGTTAAGATTGTATTCTGAGCTTACCATTGGGTTTAAACAAGTGAAACGATTGAAAACAATTGTATAAAATTGTCATAATGTGCGATTGTGATGGTGATAGTGATTTCTTGGTGTGCAATATTACTATGCTGTTTTAGACTTTACTTTACGTAAATGTTTTAATACGTTATTTAGTAGAACAGTTAGATTTCTTGTTCATTGTTATATTGGATTTGCTCTGGATGTTACTGAATATGGAATTGTGACAGCAACAGCTGATAATATCAATTATGAATCTTTCTCTACATTTCTTAAATTGATCGGCACTTTTCTTGTGTTATCAATTATTTTTTTCTGTTGTTCAGTTAATGTGTATGTATGTGCTTCCTTTTTATCTTTAAGGACAGATGATACTCGTACAAAAAAAAATGGATGCCTGGATTGGTGTATATTTTTTGGCCTACCGTATATACTCGCCTAGAAGTAGGTTGCTGTATATTTTTTGGCAAATAACAAATCTTTCTATGTTTTATTGATGACCAATACGTGTTCCAAATTACGATATTTACGACATAGGCTTAAGAAAATCGACAAGTGAAATCGACATGATCGAGAGAGAAAGAAGACGGGATCGCCCGTTTCAAAGCGACAGGAATGTCGAATGGCACTCCGTTTAAAGAGCCAACCGACAGAAATTTTAAAACATTTAAAAAATTGCCGATATCCAATTAGGCCTACAGGTACATTCTCGAAAGCGGTCCCCAAACATGCCAGCCAAGAGCGCCGAAGTGTGTTGACGACGTTCCAGTAGCCTAACAGTGGAAAAAGCGAAAATGTAGGTTTCAAATGCTCTCAAACTTATTGAAAATAGCAATGTTTATGCATTGTAGATACAAAAGTTTCAAAATACTTAGTATACTGTCACATCGAAAACTGAAACATGTAGCATAAACATGCAACATACATGTACGTTAGGCCTAAGAGGTTTCCAGGTCGCTTCATTCTATGCCGGCATATGCGGATTAAAAAATGGAATATTTCTGACACATCATAGAACTGTAGAAATTAATCGATTCTAAACTACAGGAACAAAGTCAGATCGACAAAATAATGATTGTACATTTTTCTTAACAATGATATTACTAGTAATAACAATCTTTTTTTTTCTAAAATATTTTTTTTTTCAGGTAAGTCTTGTTGTCACAAGAATCACAAATAAAGAACTTCAGAAGAGAGCAGGATTCTAGAACCATTAAAATCAGATAGAGAAAACCAAGCAAATCAGATTGAGAAAGTGGGACTGGATTTGACTAATCCCAGGGAAGCAACTATCCAACACCACGAACCAGGACCCAATCTGGGATCCGCAGAGCAAGAGAAAGAGAGGATATCTAACAAACTATTATGAAGTTTTATGTGTTGATTGATTACTTTTTGTTCATAAAAAACTTTTCTTAACAAAAGTGCAATTATTACCTGAAATTATCACACTAATTTTGAATATTTGGCGAATAAAAACACATACTTTAAAGCCTAAATGCCTTGATTTTATTCATTAAATGCTGAAAAGAAATAGGGAGTGGGGTTATAAAAGATATCAAAACTTTCTTATATGTACACTAACCCCTACTTTTCATGCCATGAAAAGGATCCATAGTACCTTAAGAAACTACAACAGTTTTCTTAAAAAGTTTAATTGTAGAAATATGTTTTTTTTTTTTTTTTTTTTTTGATTTTTCGAGCAATTTTATAGGGAAAAAAATGCTTAATTTTGACACCGATGAACAACATTTTTGGGTACAAGTTATTTAATTGGTATCTAATTACTCATATTTTGCTTAAAAAATCAACTTTGCAATACTTTCAAGCAAATCTAAGCAAAATCAAGTTTAAATTGATTATATTTATAAGTTTATTGGGTATTTTATGGTCTAAAAGCATTTTCAATGAAATTTCCCATGCTATATTTTGGCCTATGTTCGAGGGTCTTAATCTCTCTTAGATGGACACTAACATACACTTGTCTTGTCTTTAAAATATTCCTTGGATATTACACTTTCAGAAAAATATAAGCATGTGGAAAGCTTAATGCACCTTTTTTTCCGGGTATCAGAAGAATACATCCTTAAGTACAACCGACTTATAGGCGAGTATATACGATAATTTCATTGAAAATGATGCAAATAATAAATTTCTAGAATATAAAAAAATCGTAAACCGTCTATGATATTCAAAGTTCTGCCTCTTTGAAACCATCCTTATTGATCTATACAAATATGTTTCACTTCAAATTCTATTTTAGTGAAAATTTAAACAAAAAAAAAAAAAAAATTAAAAACTATGCTGTGAAACCTATTCATTTAACTCATTAAAACATGACTCAAGCTGTTATTTTTAATTTTTTTGGACAAAAATTGTTTGTATCATCTGTCCTTAAAAGTCTCACCATGACCATTGCTTTATATATTTTTTACAACAACACCAGAGTCTGATTTGAATGCAGTTTAAACTTTGTTAGTTTAAATGCGAACATTCGAAGACCTTTTCCGTGCAGTGATTACATTCATCTCATTTGTTGACATTTGCTTGATCATAATTCCCCTCATTTTGAAAATCTTTG
>NW_026917897.1:0-13809 GCF_032062105.1 Saccostrea cuccullata | reverse complement strand
AACAAAATTTTCACGAATTGTGGTTAAGAAATTGAATGATGAGGATGAGAAATATTGAGAATGACATTTTCATGAGCACACTGTTTCATAGAATTACGCAAAAATAAAGTTCTCACTAATAAAAAGTGATTTACAGTAACCCTGAATAACCTTTTAGTGTTCCCTTGTGTTCCTCCTTCTCAAATCAAGTTAAAGAGCCATAGCGCATTTGATAGTCACTTTTGCCTACTCTAGTAGTGATTTTTTAAATATATTGTTTAACCAAAATTTTGTCATGCAATGTTAGTTTATACATGCCTTGAAGCAAATCACATAAAAATAATATATTTAAATATCAATGGTTCCCTCATATGACAAATATAAAAATCATTCAGTTTATATGGAGAATATAGTAAATACTGAGGTACCCCCCTAAACAATGAGAAACTGTAGCTAAAGACCACCCTTAACCAGAGAAACAACTTCTGAAAAATTTTATTTCGATATGACTTCACTTCATTACATTTAGATAATTTTGGTTAAAGGTGATCTTCATATTGAAAATGTTGAAAATATGTATTTAATTTTTCTTCAAAAAATTATTTCAATCTGTCTTAATTTTATCCATTAAACTAACATGACTTTGTTGGTATTATTGCTGGATTGAAGACATAATGATTGTGAGTTTGAGTCTCACATGCAGTGCGTGTTTCTTATCTGCGATTTTGTTTTTTTCTATGTGCATTTTTCCTATGTTTTCTTTTATCATTTTTTTTATAATACTTGTATAAATAATGTAAGAGATATATAATACAACATTACACCTTGAAAGTATCTCAGGAAAAAAACAGTCTTACACTAATTTAATGACCCCAAGTCATAGCTGCTAGCTTGTTTTATTTTAAAAATTTTCTAACAATCTTGTTTAGAATAAGAGTATTGGACAAGTAAAATTATTGTCATGTAACAAACTTGCAACTATGAAAATATAACACTGGTCCACAAATGATTACATATACATGTAATTTGATTTTGAATTGAAAAGGTACCTGTATCTATAAATAGAAACAGGTGATTTCCATTTAAATACTTGAGTAGGCCGAATCGTCGGTAAGGCAGCTATAGCTCTTTTGTGAAAATGAAAACAATACAAACCTAGATTTAGCTTGTCTTGATTGGACACTACAGCAGCATCATGGTTTCCATGACTACCAAATGTGACATCACCAAGATGGAGAAGAGCTGCTAGGAGCTGGAGAATATTCTGGATATCCTGCAGACAAGTACACAATATTTCTTACCATTATACTTCAACTTCCATACTATTAGTCTCTCTGTATCATGTACTATCTTGAGCATCAAATATACTATTGAGAGTATATGTACTTACTGATCCTTAGCATGACGCCGATGAGTTTTAATTCAAAATAGTCAGTTTTACAAAGTTACAAACAACTGCTACCAAATTTAAAGCAAAAAACCTCTTTCAAAATGAGATTTTTTTTTTCATATTTTATAAAGAAATACTTAGTTACATGATCAAAACCTATCCTCACTAGGATTCTTTCAAAGAAAAATGCTTAACCTGCACCAAGTTCATTGACTTACATCAGTTGTAAATCCTACAAACTGCAGACACTGTTTGAGTTCCCAGAACTTTTCTTTATTGGTTGTGTTTATCAGACTTTTCATGTCCAAGCCCTTCTGTGCCAGGTATCTGTAAGGATAAAACATCAGCACTTTTATAATACTAGTAATTTAAAGATAGAGAGTTCATACAGAGAGAAGACTTATTATTTCATAATTTGACTTTTGTTATTAGCATATATTAGATCTTAAACTTGAAGTTAAGAGTTCACTTAAATTGTGAGATTAATCAGAGCTGACATAGACTAGGAAGTTGATAAACCCTACTCACCAGTGCTTTAAATGTACCTGTGTTAATACCTGATAATTTCACTCACCTGTAATTTTAGATGTCCCTGAGCTGATACCAAAAATATTCTCTGCCATTTTGAAATCCCAGATTTACATATTCAACTGTGTTTTGAAATGTCCCTAAGTTGATTAACCTTTTCAACTGTGTTTTGAGATGTCCCTGACCTAATTAACCTATTCATCTATGTTATGATCTGATCTGATAAACCTACCTACCAGCTGTGTTTTGAGATGTCCCCGATTTGATAAACTTACATATCTGTGTTTTGAGATGTCCCTGAGTTGATTATGAACTTCCTTACCTGTGTTTTGAGATGTCCCTGACCTAATTAACCTATTCACATGTGTTTTGAAATGTCCCTGGCCTTATTAACCTATTCACCTGTGTTTTGAGATGTCCCTGACCTAATTAACCTACTCATTTCTGTTTTGAGATGTCCCTGACATAATTAACTTATTCACCTGTGTTTAGAGATGTCCCTGAGCTGATACAGGTTGGCTTCCTCTGGTGACATTCCTGAGAACAGCCAGTAGAAGATGTGGTAGTTTAGCTCTCCCTCCCCCTGGAACACCACTCGGGACTTCTCCAGCAGGAATTCTGTCAGGTTAGCTGTAACCACAGATAATAAAGTAAATGATTCCCTTTACTATTCACTCTGACTTAAAAACTGTACTACAGCCCACTTGTGAACAAACTACAGTTGCCTTGCTGTTTGATATTTATGAAATTTTCTCCCATCTATTTGGGTCTTTTTCAAACTTAAAGAGTCAATTTTTTCTATGATTAAAGTTAAATATATAATGAAGATGTATGCATGTTTTGTTTTGTTTTTTCACTAATCAAGTGGATAGTTTTATATGAGAAAATTATACCTCCCACAATTTTTCCTTTTCCATTGAAACTCAGCTGCATGAACTTGGCAAATCGGCTGGAGTTAGAGTTGACCACAGTTTTGGCATTTCCAAATGCTTCTAACAAAGGATTTACCTACAATACAACAGAATCACAGATTTCATTTCGATTCCCTGAGTTACTTATATATGCCTAATTACGTATCATAAAACTTGTAATGAAAATGTGCAAGGTTTCAACATTTTCTGTCATAAAAAATTGTGCCACAGCCCAAATACAATTATCACCATGCATCCTGTTAATTTCTTTTTACATAATTTTAAAGAAATTTGTTATTGATTTTGTGTTGTCATTTGCTTTTTTTTGTTTTTTTCATATTGTTGATTTTATTTACACCCCTAAATTTCTACTAACTGTGATGTTTTGCAACTTTCCCTGCTTGTAAAGCATTTGAGTTTTATTTATTTACATAAAAGGTTAAAAACCCACACCCTTATACTTTTGTGATGACCTGCTGTTGAGTTTGCTTTTCTTTACACCCTACTACCCTGTGATAACCCTGTTGAGTTTGCTTTCACATGTCACACCTCCACGTTTTGGTAACCTGTGATATCTTGTTTCTGAGGCTGCTCTCCTCACTTCCTGCGATACACACCAGGTGCTGTACCAGGAATTTACAGGTCTCTGTTTTACCAGCACCACTTTCTCCAGAAATGACACAACACTGTGAGGTACTGGTTGACAGCAGACATCTGTAGGCTTTCTCTGCTACACCATACACATGTGGGGGCAAGGGAACAGAACTCTTACAGTGGTACTTTTGTGACACCTGTAATTTAAAGTAAAGAAATAGAAAGTTGCAACTGCAATTGCTGGTATATTTATAATTTTATAAATATTTCCTAAATCTTTATCAAATGTATGCACAAATGCATTGATTTTCTATTACATAAGTATCTCTTTTAAAATGTTGTACCTCTTTGGAATAAATTTGAAGATCTTGAAATGGATTAACTGCAATCAGAATATCACCTATGTGGGTCTAAATACAAAAAAAGAAAATATCAAGAAAGCAAGACAAAAAATAGAAGAAATGTAATAAAATTGTTTTGTTCTGATTGAAAAACTGGATTGAGAATTTATTTCTTAGAAATCTTACATAGATCTGTCCAGCAGAAAACCTTTTCTGGATTTCTTTAAGAATTGCACTCTCATGGAGGCACCATCTGCCAGGTTGTCAGATTTCAGAACCAAATTGACCATGTACTGATTAATAAAAGGTGGAGAGGTACACTGCAGGATGTAAGAGCATTGAGAGGGGCTGATGTAGGAAGTGACCACACTCTTGTCCTAGCAAAGCTGAAATTGAAATTGAGAAAGATAAAGAAAGGGGAACAACGGTCACCTCAAGTGGATGTGAGCAAACTCAAAGATCCTGCACTCATGAAATCATTTCAGCTGGAGGTTAAAAACCGATTTAACATCCTAAAAGATGAACAAGAACTCAGTATTGAACAATTTAACACCACACTTGTTGAAGCGGGAAAGAAAACACTGGGGTTGAAAAGGAAGAAGAAGGAAGAATGGATATCATCTAAGACCTGGGAAATGGTGGAACTAAGACGCAAAACAAAGAAGAAAATATTAACAGCCAAGTCAGCTAGGTTAAAAGATCAGCTAAAAGAAACATACACAATACAAGACAAGGAAGTTAAGAAAAGTGCACGAAAGGACAAGAAGGATTACATTGACAAGCTTGCGCAAGATGCAGAAAATGCTGCCTCTAAACAAGACATGGGGACATTATACCGTATTACAAAAACTCTGAGTGGTGGTTTTAAAAGCACAGATACACCAGTGTGAAAACAAGATGGAGTATTGGCCTCAAGTATAGAAGAAGAGCTTACCTGTTGGAAAGAGCATTTTGAAAGGGTATTAAACCAGGAATGTCCATCAACAGAACATGCTGAAATTATTGAAGCTATGGACACTTTGGACATCGATACCAACACACCAACAATTGAGGAAGTAAAACATGCCATCAAACTTCTCAAGAATGGGAAAGCCCCAGGGATCGATCAAGTACATGCAGAAATGTTAAAAGCTGAGGAAGTATTAACACCCAGACTTCTCACAGATATCCTGCAAACTATTTGGCAGACAGAAACAGCACCAGATGATTGGAAGGTTGGTCTCATAGTGAAGCTGCCCAAGAAAGGTGACCTAGCGGACACAAATAATTGGAGAGGGATTATGTTGTTGTCAGTTACCAGCAAAGTCTTAAGCAGAGTCATCTTAAATAGAATGGCCTCAGTGGTAGACCCATACCTTCGCAAAGAGCAAGCTGGATTTAGAAAAGGAAAATCATGCACAGATCAGATATTTTCCTTGAGGCAAATCTTAGAACAAAGCAATGAATGGAATGCTACGTTGTATGCCAACTTCATCGACTTTGCCAAAGCATTTGACAGTATACACCGTCCTGCTTTATGGATGATCCTAAAACATTACGGCATCCCTAATAAGATCATATCCATCATTCAGATGCTATACAAGGACTTCCAGGCAAAGGTCATCTGCGGAACTGAACTAACAGACAGCTTCCCAATCCAAACCGGGGTACGACAGGGATGTCTGCTTTCACCATTGCTGTTTAGTTTCTGCATAGACTGGGTTATGAAAATTACTACCAGTCAGACCAGTCGAGGAATATCCTGGACATTTCAACAGTCACTAGAAGATCTTGACTTTGCAGATGACATCGCTTTACTATCACAGCGATATAAGGATATTCAAAGCAAAACTGATGACCTGGTCAAGTATAACAAACAAATTGGATTAAATATAAATGTAAACAAAACAAAGTTAATGAAGATAAATACAAAGATAGATAAAGAAGTCACAGCAAACAATGACAGAATAGAAGAAGTAGACAATTTTACATACCTTGGCAGTAAGATCACAGCCAATGGAGATTCCACCATTGACGTAGAAAATAGAATTTCAAAAGCCCGTGCCATCTTTGCCAACCTACGGAACATCTGGAAATCCTCAATTATCAGATCCAAAACCAAACTAAGGATATTTAAAACAAATGTCATCGGAGTCCTTCTCTATGGATCTGAGTCATGGAAGGTGACAAAGAACATCTCACAAAAACTGGATACCTTTCAAACTAGATGTCTCCGTAGAATACTGAAGATATTCTGGCCAAACAAGATCACCAACGAGGAGCTGTATGAAAGAACACACACAGCTACTATATCTGACCAGATTAAAGAAAGACGCTGGAAATGGATTGGCCATGTGATGAGGATGAAACCATCAGAGATACCAAGGGTAGCCCTAAGATGGACTCCACCAGGAAAGAGAAACAGAGGGCGACCAAAGGAGACATGGCGACGGTCGGTTGAAAAGGAAATGAACGATCAAGGGTGGACTTGGGGCACTGTACAGACAATGGCAGCAGACAGACAGAGATGGAGGTCCTCGGTGCAGGCCTTATGTGCTCCAAGCACGAAGAGGACTAAGTAAGTAAGTAAGTACTTTTGTATATAAAGAACACCAAAAAAAAACCTTTGTTAACAATAAATCATTAAATCCTGACAGAATTCAAATTACACCTGCAATAGATAGTTTTCGATAGGCCTGAATTTAGCGAAAGTTACCTCCCGTTGGCCGCCATATTGGAGGTCGACTCAATGATTTTCCCTCTTTGTCTTACCAAGTTTAAGAAAATATAGCAGACGCCAGTTTCGAGATAGGAACTCTTTTATTTTAAAGGCGCGAATAACGCTCCAGTTGACGCGGAGGTGGGACACTTTTGTAAACAGAATTCTATATATAGAGGCATGTCGTTAAACGTTGATTCAATGCTGAAACCTCAGCTGAAATTATTTCTAATTGAACGTGGAATGAGTGTAAGTGACTATAATGTGTTTCAACTTCGTGAATTAGCCAAAAAAGCTATAGAATTAAAATTGCCCATCTTGAAAACCCCCGATGACGCTCTTGACTACCTGCGCCAGCGAAGCCGTATTATTATTGACGGTGAGGTTGTTCAATTTCCATTTGTTACATCCAACGAATTAAAAAAATGGACTGATGATTTGAAAAATATTCCTGCATTTTGTCAAGCAGATGTATTTGTTTATTTACTGTCCAAGTCTGATGCGTGGTCCCCCATTCGTCTCCAAAATTACAAGTGTGAACAAGGTTACAGACTGTATCAATCTAATCATATTCACTCCGTCCAGTGTCATGACTTGACTCATAACCATCTATATGTGAAATCATTATGCATTAGAGAGACTTCCCAGTCAGCTGATCCCTACAGGACATGGTGCCTCTTGAATTGTACTGATGGCAGTTGCACTTCTGCTGGGTGTGATTGCACTGGGTAAATAATGATTAAAACTAAATTATTTTTTAAACTTTCATAAACATTATTAAAACTACAAGCAGTGCTATTATTGTGCAAAGAAAAAAACCCTTAAATCTGAAGATAATAATTTATTATTACCACAGCTGTTGACTGATCAAATAAAATAAATATATCTATTCAACTTGGCAATGAATTCAAATATCAACATATTTAACAATAATAATAATTTAACAATAATAATTTATAATTGTCAGATCAATACATATATATACAATAAAAATAATTGCACCAATTATGAGGAATCACTGTAAATATTCATGGAAAAAAAATCTAAAGGATTTAAAGAATAACTATAATAGCTAGTACAGAAAATATTTGCAGCGTCAAGCATCTTTATGTTGAGTTACATATATTTTAGAGATGATGGTGGATGTAAACATGTTGTGGCCCTATTATTCAGTTTGGCAATGTGGTCTGAGAGGCATACTGATAGAAACACAGAAACATGTACTGACAAAAAGTGTGCCTGGGATGTTCCCCGTAAAGCATCGAATCCCAAACTGTTGGATGAAATTGAACTATCAACTGAAAAAAATCGCATTTATCCATTTGAACATTGCTTTGACCCTACTACCATAAGTCAAAACAATTGTGATGTTGACAATATGCTTTTAAACTTAGTAAAAGATCATGACACACAAATTATTGAAGTACTTGATTTATCTATTAAAGATTATAATGCACCAAATATGCCCAAAACTTTGAAACAGTGTATTTCAAACTTTGACCCTAATGGGAATTTATCAGTTTTTGACTATTTATCTACATGCATTGGGGAAAAAGACTGTAATGAAATTTACAAGCTTACGGACCAACAATCAGACTCAGTCTATTGGTATAAATATAGATTTGGGAGAATTACTTCTTCTGTATTACACAATGCTTGTAATTATAAAGGAAATGACCCTAATAACTACATTGTAAAACAAATATTGAGCACTGATAGTACATCATTTTCAACCCCTGCTACTATCTATGGGAAGGAAAGAGAAGTTTTAGCAAGAAATTTATTTGAAAAACAGTATGTTGCCAAACATCAAGGTGGAAAAGTTAAATATTCTGGTCTTATTATTGATTCCAGTAAACCTCATCTTGGTGCTTCACCAGATGGAATTGTACAGTGTCGATGTTGTGGAACAGGTATTCTTGAAATTAAATGTCCATACAAATTTAGAAATTACACTTTAGATAAGATTTTTGATGAAAAATATCATATTAAAATGGATGAAAATGGTTGTATGAAGTTGAAAGAAAACTCAAACTGGTATACTCAAATTCAAACACAAATGGCTGTTGCAAATGTACAGTGGTGCGAGTTTGTTTTGTATTTAGAAGGTGATGTCACCATTGGAAAACACAAAATATACACAGAAAGAATATATTTTGATCCATCCTTTTGGAGTTCATTGTTTGAAAAATCAAAAGTATTTTTTGAAAGATTTTTATTGCCAAAGTTGCAAGAAATCTAATGTCTGCTAATGCTTAATATGCTTTGTTTGTATTGTGACTTGTGGTTAGCTTTTGGTTGCAAATATTTCATGCACAATATTATAATATGCTATATTATGAATAGCATGCTCCCTGTGAAATATAAATTGCCATGACAGTATAATATTGTATAAATAGTTTTTCATTGAAAATACTAGAACAAAATATTAATAAATATACCTTGAACATGAACAATGTATGAGTTGTATTGATTATAAACCTGGCATAAATAATTAGAGCAAGTCATAATTTTTTTTATTATCAACCATAACTGCATAAAAAAAAATTTAAACATGTGGTGCAGTTTTTTTTGGTATTTTTCTCAGAAATTTGATTACCTTCTAACTAATGGTGGCATTAAATTGCATAAAAATGCTGCAACTTTTATCATCTGATTCATAATTGGTTTTAAAGACCATGGAATGATATTTCCAAGAAGTCTGAATAATTTCAATCTCTGGATGGCTCTTTCAACATGAATTCTAAGCTTGGCAATTTTTCTGGTTTGCTTTATTTCGTTAACATTTAACCGTTTCTTTTTTCCCCAAGAACACTTTCTAGTAAAAGGAGGAATGTTTAATGTAGCTTTTTTATTTGTAATTAAATCTCTAATTGTAAACCCACGGTCCGCCATGATATCATCATCTTCTTCAACAAAATCTAAAAATCCAGAATCAAGTGAAATAAATCTGTCTGATACATTACCACCATAAACCTTTGAAACAAATGTAAAAGTTCCTGAAGGTGATATAGCTAGTAGACATTTACCTGTATTCTTAGATTTGTAAGTGCTGTATGTAGCTGCCTGAGAAGTGGGTGATCGAGGACGCTGAAAGAAGAACTCTGTACAATCTATGACTGCACGTGTGTTGGGATAATTTTTCCTGAAAGACATTGGCATATATTTTCTGACCTGATTTCTAGTTGGCCATCTTATTAAATACCCAAAAACATTTGACATGAAAGTAATCCATGTTATGAAAATTTGTGAAACTCTAGATTTTGAAATTCCAAACACATCTGCAAGGCAAAATTCATAAATTCCTAAGCGTAAACGAACAAGTGTCAATATAAATTCCTGAAAAAGAGACAGTTTTCTCGTTGGACCAGGTTTCTCGCGTCTCGGGTTTCTCTGGTAATTTTTTTCTTTGGCACTTTCTTGGCCAGACCAATACTTCAGAGAAGAGCATTTGGAAACAAGTATGTTGAATATTCCTAATAGCAGGGCAAGAGATGGTAAACCAGTATATGATCTAACATTTGCATCATTTTTTGTTATGTTTTCAACAAAAGCATCTCTTAACAGTGATGATTTATCAGCTAATTTAGCTTTCAGATTTTTGTTCTCCTCACTCAACTTTGTAATGTCATTCATGGTCAATTCTGTTTGCACTGATCTGTCTGTGAAAGGAGGTGAACACTGAGGTGTTGCTATGTAGGAGTGATCAGATGAGGGAGGTCTTCTCTCAGTATCTTCAAACTTCTTTCCCTCAAGTAAAACTAAAAAATACAACCATGTATATATAAAACTTACATAAATATTTTTCACAGTATTAAAATTAATTCAAATGGCAAGGTATTAAAAATTTTGATATCTATCTTAATAATATATCTGATCAGAATAAATTTGTACCATTAGAGTTTGCTTCAGACACCTCTATTTCACCAATGTATGGAATTGATTTATCTTCATATATACAGAAGTCATCTGAGGTGTCTGTGGATATGTCACAATGTTCCCTCTCTGGTGCAAATCTATCATTAACAGACTGGTCTGTGTTGCTGGAGTTACAAGTAGTTCTGTAATATAAATTTTATTATTCTAAATAATATAAATTTATACACTAGACTATACTGGATAAGTGTGGACCTTGCTTTTTAAGAAAAATCCATGTATATTATAAATCATATGAACTTACATGCATGGATTAGAGGAGGATTGAAACAAAAATTTATTTACTTAATTTTTTACACTTAATTTTCTACATAAAAGATTGACTTTTTTGTCTATGATTTAATTGTCCATGAGTATCATACAGTATATGTTTGTTAACAATACCTTTCAAGTAGGACCCTTGTATTGAAATCTAGAGATGGATAATGATCGATTCAAGTAGTTTTGTCAAATTTTTTAAATACTTTCAATTGTAAAAAGAAGATTTGATGATTGTACAAACCTTTTCTTAGACGTCTCTTTAAAGTTGTTGTACGGAAAAAGCGTTGGCGTGTCACAGCCGCTATCAAAATGAAGTGAACATATTCTAGTATATTTGTTGGGCCTCCATCCTCTTTCTCGTCGAATCATATTTATCCATTTATTTCGTTTAATTTTGTTCGATTTTTTTGGTAGAGAGAAAAATTTTACATTATGAAGATGGGGGTATTTTGTTAAATTTAATTTTTTTCGTGTAGATGACGTGCATCCCGGCACACAACAATGATAAACGGGCATTGCGATATTCACAGCGTCGTATCCAATGTAAACTGTCCCACCTTCCGGTTTACGCGGAAACGAAACTCACCTCCGCGACAAAAGAGCGCATCAAGGGAAGTAATCTCGAAACTTGCGTATTATTGGTCATTAACTCATTATCAGCTGTTCATGTTTGGCTTCGTATGAGGATACGAGGTCACGTGTTAGACAGAAGTCATGTGACAAAACAGACAAAATGGCCGCTGAAATCAAGCATGTTTAGCGCACGGGACCTAAAAACACTGGCCACTGGCCACGTTAGACAGGTGGCCGCTTAAATGAGTTAAAATATAGTGAAAAAATGAACGGGCGGGATTGAAACTGGCCGCTCATGGGGAGTGGCCGCTGATTAAGGGTGGCCGTAACAGCAGGTGCGACTGTATTCCTATTATTATAATAGTTGTATGAACATGTTAACTTCCCCAAATTCTACCTCCATTTCCTGTCATTATCAGCTGTTGAGTTTGTTTTGTTTACACCCTTGTACTACCCTGTGATAACCTGCTGCTGAGTTTGCTTTCCCAACCCCTAATACTAACCTGTGATATCTTGTTTCTGAGGCTGCTCTCCTCACTTCCTGCGATACACACCAGATGTTGTACCAGGTATTTACAGGTCTCTGTTTTACCGGCACCACTTTCTCCAGAAATGACACAACATTGTGAGGTACTGGTCGACAGCAGACATCTATAGGCTTTCTCCGCTACACCATACACATGTGGGGGCAAGGGGACAGAGTTCTTACAGTGGTACTTTTGAGACACCTGAAACGTGAAATAAAGAATCCAGTTTCTTCATATATTAATGATCTTATATAAGATTCTTTAATTTTTATCAGTGATTTACTTTACATAAGTAACCTTTGAAAAATGCTGTACCTCTTTGGAATAAATTTGAAGATCTTGAAATGGATTAACTGCAATCAGAATATCACCTATGTGGGTCTAAACACAAAAAAAGCAAATATCAAGAAAGCAAGACAAACAAGAGGCCCATGGGCCACATCGCTCACCTAAGCACTGTGGCTAGGAAAAAGTAGAAATTGGTTTATTATTGAAAAGTTTAAATCCAAAAGTAGTCCCATGACCTATCATGGCTTTGCTATTCTTGAGAAGATGATTTTTAAAGAATTTTCCTATATATGTCTATGTAAAACTTTGATCTGCCATTTTGGCCCCACCCTGCCCCCAGTGGTTATGATTTGAACAAACTTGAATCTACACTATCTGAGGATGCTTCCATATAAATATGATCAATTATAGCTTTTCTATTCTTGAGAAGAAGTTTTTTCAAGAATTTCCCTATATATTTCTATGTAAAACTTTGGTCGGCCATTTTGGCCCTGCCCTACCCCTGGGGATCATGATTTGAACAAACTTGAATTGACACTACCTGAGGATGCTTCCATATAAATATGATCAATTATGGCTTTGCTATTCTTGAGAAGAAGATTTTTAAAGAATTTTCCTTTAAATTTCTATGTAAATTTTTGGTCGGCCATTGTGGGCCCGCCCTACCCCAGGGGGTCATGATTTGAACAAATTTGAATCTACACTACCTGAGGATGTTTCCCCATAAGTTTCATCTTTCCTGGCACAGTGGTTCTTGAGAAGAAGATTTTTAAAACATGCCACCAAATTTTCATTAATTCCCAATTATCTCCCCTTGAATGAGGGCGTGGCCTTTCATTTGAACAAAATTGAATCCCCTTTACCCAAGGATGCTTTGTGGCAAGTTTGGTTGAAATTGGCCCAGCGGTTCTTGAGAAGAAGTCGAAAATGTGAAAAGTTTACAGACAGACAGACGGATGGACGCCGGACAAAATATGATCAGAAAAGCTCACTTGAGCCTTTGGGTCAGGTGAGCTAAAAATAGAAGAAATGTAATAAAATTGTTTTGTTCTGATTGGAAAACTGGACAGAGAATTTATTACTTAGAAATCTTACATAGATCTGTCCAGCAGTAAACCTTTTCTGGATTTCTTTAAGAATGGCACTCTCAGAGATATCTGGAAGATCTGCCAGGTTGTCAGATTTCATCACGGATGGAAGTTGGGCCTGTTGAGTACATGATATCAAATTTAAGATTTCAATTGCATTCACAACTCAAAACAATGTACAAACAGTGCAGGGTATAAATTGTCTCAATCTCCTTTCAATGATTAGTTCATTTATTCCATCAACCTCTCTCCTTCTCTATCTGGCCTACCTTGGAGTCATTGACATTCCTCCAGATTTTGGACACGTAGATTTCCTCGTACATGTCGTCTGCTGACTCGTCATGGCGACTGTCGTCTGCTGACTCGTCATGGCGACTGTCGTCTGCTCTGGCTGTTTCCTCTTCCTCTGTCCTGCCCTCCACCTTCTCCCTCTGTTTTACCTCTAGCATCTCATCCTCCTTGGCAAGAGTCGTGTGTCGGTATCGACTGAGAAATTAATTAAAATCAAATTTAAATTTTTTATTCAAAATGCACTTAACATTTTGCAGAATGAATTCTTTAGTATTACAATTTTTTAATTAAAATTGAAGTAAATGGATTGCTAATATCAGCTGCCTATTAATTACTTTTACTCCTGAAGGGATGGATACTGAGCAAAGAAGAAATATTTATGGCATAGAGAGGAAACTTTGACC
>NW_026917896.1:0-13677 GCF_032062105.1 Saccostrea cuccullata | reverse complement strand
CTTGGGAAGGAAAATATAGGTCAGATCCAGCATCCAAAGCAAGTCTGGTAGTGTCCATCCTTAGATGCATCATCCATTCAAGTTTGGTTCAGGTAGGGCTTATAGTTACTTGGGAATGAAAATGTAGGTCAGATCCAGCATCCGAAGCAAGTCTGGTAGTGTCCATCCTTAGATGCATCATCCATGCAAGTTTGGTCCAAGTTGGGCTTATAGTTCCTTAGGAATGGACCTGCTCCAAAAATCTGGTCACTCAACTGGAAAATGTAGGTCAGATCCAGCATCCGAAGCAAGTCTTGTAGTGTTCATCCCTAGATGCATCATCCGTGCAAGTTTGTATCCACATGTGAAGTTTGATAACACCATCTTGAATGGTATGTTTAAAACTGAGCTAAACACTAATTTAAGAAAAGTGAGATCAAGGTCAAACGAAAGGTCAAGGTCAAAAAATGTTGATGCAGTTGCATAGCTCTCATCAATATCTATCAGCATATGAAGTTTGATGAAAATATCTTGGATAGTTTCTTTGAAACTTAGCTTTGAACAGAGCTAAACACAAAGTGTGACGGAAGGACGGAAGACGGACATGACAAACACTATATGCCCCGGCCATATTCATGGCGGGGCGTAAAAAACTGCTTTATTAGGAACTTAGTATTTGTACCCAGTATTTGTATTTAATTGCATAAATAGTTTTTTTAAATTTTGATTTAAACAAATTATCAAAAAAGTTAAACATAAAAAAGTTCAATTTATGGTGATGGAGAGGCATTATTAAAACAAAAGTTAAACCTTACATTGATGAAATCGTTCTTGTGATTTTTCTTTGCTCCACAAATATGACTTGTGCCTTTATTAATTTTTGAATTTTTAATCATTTTACTGATTAAGTTCTATAATCTGACCTTTTCAGGTTAAATGAAGGTCACACTTTGTTTATGGAGAGGAAGATCTCTATAACCTTTGACCTTTTTGAAGATCTTTTCGAAGATCACTATAACTCTATAACCTTTGACCTTTTCAGGTTAAATGAAGGCCACACTGTGTTTGTGGAGAGGAAGATCACTATAAGTCTATAACCTTTGACCTTTTCAGGTTAAATGAAGGTCACACTGTGTTTGTGGAGAGGAAGATCACAGGACGTTTACACAACAGTGAGGCTCTCCGTCAATTCATGGCCATTGGAGGATCCAAAAGTCTAAAAGAGACAATTGTAAATTTAAAATTCAATTCTGAACACTTCTAAAATTTTCTTTTTCTTAAATCAAACTATGTTAAAGCACTCATGCTCTAAGCATACACAGAATTTCGCTGTTTGTTGGAGAGCAGAGAGGAATTTTAGCAATAGAATTGTCCTCAGTTCCACACATCAGTCAGTGACTTTCATTTATCCTGATGGAAGGTTGATGTGCATTAGATTTGAAGATGACCTTTGACTTTCCAGGTTAAATGAAGGTCACACCATGTTTGTGGAGAGAAAGATCACATCAAGGTTACATGACAATGAGGCATTTCGTCAGTTCCTGGCTCTGGGAGGGGCAAAAGAATTGGAAGAAGAAATTGTACTTAATACATGTTATCATAAATCATTGATTAGAAAATAATTTTATGGAAAGATTCTTTCAATTATTACAGAACAGTAGAAACTTGCTTTATTTAATAGCTAGACTCTTGTTTAAGGGTAATCTTAAATCTTAATTGTTGGTTTCTCATTGAAAATGGACCAGCATTGATTTTATTTCAGGAAGTAGTGTTGAAGAATGGTCCCTACACACGACTGATCCCAGATCTTAAGGGAGTGGATCCAGACGATGCCTTCTCCATTGTTCCCTATGAGAAAGGCTTTACCCTGCTGTTCTATCTGGAGACCCTGCTGGGGGGACCAGGTAACACACACATACACTATGTCAGGGGCAATTTTAGCTTTACTGGATAGAGACTAGAAGAGCTTATGCATTAGTATGGTGTCCATTGTCCATCTGTCTTTCTGTAAACAGTTTTTTTCAAAAACACTACTTCTACTGTTTTAATAAGACTCAGTCCAGTTGACTGTAGTAAGATGTATCTTTCTTTTTAATAAGTACACACACCATTAGAGCTAAAGTCTCATCAGAAACCCGTTTAATGGAGAAATTTAACTTTATGACAGACCCAGAATTATTTCAGGTGAACTTTGCTTTTAGGCCAAAATAAAATTTTAGTTTGTTTGGAATTGCCGCCCGCCTCATTGAAATACCCCCCGCTTAAAAAATTTTATTGGCAAAAAATTGGAAATATTTTTTTTACAGTCTTATGTCCGACATCGCTTTTTCAAGTTAGTTCGTTCTTCGAAATAGCTTTTTAAAGTCGGGTTTGAGCTCACATAAATTTAACAATACCGGTCAATAAAACGCTTTCTTCATAGTATTTATGATATAGGGAATATCACTCTCTACCATCTGCTCATAGGAGAAGAACGAATGACAACTCTGCATGGGAGATTGAGGGAATATAGGTGGCGATTTGAAAAAATGAAAGCCGCCGAAATGTCAGACCAAGTTGGATCAGTGGATGTGAAAACATTCAAGCCTTGAAGACCAGAACATTTATGCATCTTCATAAAAATAAGAGATGAATAAAACATTAAATGGAATGATACACCAATACCTGGAAAGAGCTATTGTAATAGATTGCCTTTGAACTTGATAGGATAAGTCCGTCATGTTGAAATTGAAAATGATCGTTCAGTTCCCTGGTAAAAAAATTACATGGGTCAGAAATGTTTATTCCCAAATACCAAAGGAAAAATGTTGTCTATCAGTATGACAAGTCTTTGACACCTATTAATGTTAAAACTTATTCATGGCGAACACTTTAGAACATACCAAGCACCCCCTCCCGTTTTTTTACACAAAACATCCCAACTATTCTTAAGTAATTTTGTGTGGTTCGCACTCTTTGTAAGGGTTGTCTTAATGAAGGGCTAAATTTCAAAGAGACATGCTATGAAATACACCAATGAAATTGTTTTAAAAAGATTTGTAAAGAAATTGTTTTAAAAAGATTGTTAAAATAAAGAAGAAAGTTTGACGCTGAAATTTGACTTTTAATAGATAAGCAAATCTAACATCGAAGAAAGATTGATACTTGAGTACCGTTCTGTGTATATTTTAGACAAAAATGATATAATTCAAATAAAAGAAAGAGGGAAATTAACGAAAATCACCACGGTTCATTGTGATTTTTAATTTCTATTAATTAGCTTCAATTTGTAAAAAAAAAAAATAAATTCCCTCCCTCCCTCCTGGGTCTGAAAACCTCCAGGCGGCAATTCCAAACAAACATTTTTTTAAGGATGGCCTTACATAGGTTTTGTTTGTTTGTTTTAATTTGTCTTCTGCAAGGACATGATCACAAGCCTATCTGTTGTTAATATGTTCAGTTACAATATTTTATACAATTATAATACTTTGTACCATGCATGTATTCCTAATAAGGATTCTCTGTTATTGTGCATTGTAGCAGTAGGATTTGCATTACTTAGTGAGATGGAGCACTGTTTCAATTCAATTAATACTATATATTTTTAGCTCTTCTGAGCCAAAGGCTCAAAGAGCTAATGCTATGGCCATTTGTGCGGTGTGCGTCGTGCGGTGTGCGTTAACTTTTTAGAAAATGGGCCATAACTCAAGAACGCCTTGGCCAATCAGTGTCAAATTTGTCACAGGGTATCCTTGGCCCAAGGGCTACCATTTATACTAAAATAAGGGTTGGGACCCTTAAACAAGGGGAGATAATCACGAAAACAAAACCAAAAGTACTGGTTGCTAAAAAATCTTCTTCTCCAGAACCACCAGGCAGATTTTCACCAAACTTACACACAAGGATCAGAATATGTTGAAGATTAAAAATTGTTCAAGGCATGACCCTGGGGCAAAGGGCGTGGTCTCAAGGTCACTTCAAAGTTGACGTAAATTTACAATTGATAAAAACGTTTATATTTTGCTTACTATAAGGACTAGGATCATCAAATCTTGTAAGTTGATGCATCTTAAGACTTCACATCATGTTAAATCAGAAGTAGGTCACAGTGACCTACTTTTTTAATTTTGCGGGCATTTGTTTTCAAATTGATTTGAAGGCATATTTTGGACACTTTAAGGCCTATGATCATCAAACTGTGTTAGTTGATGCATCTTGGGTCCTTGAACAACATCAACTTAAAAGTAGGTCACCTTGACCTACTTTTTGAACTTTATGACTTATCCTTTTTAAAACATTTAATCCCATTATTGCAGACACTGAGAGGGTTAGAATCATCAAATCTTGTAAATTGCTGCATCTTGGGACCTTAAAACATATTTATGAAAAAGTAGGTCACTGTGACCTACTTTTTGAATTTTGCAGGCATATGTTTTCATATTGTTTAAAAAGGCATATTTTGATTACCTTCAGACCTACGATCATCAAACTTGGTCAGCAGATGCATCTTGGGACTTTGAAAAATGTTGACTAAAATGTAGGTCACGGTGACCTACTTTTGACATTTTATGGCTTTATTGAAGTATCTTCGGTATTTATTGGCTAAGAATCATCAAACTTTGTGAGTTGATGCATCTTGGGTTTTCGGAGAGTGACGACCAAAAAGTAGGTCACGGTGACCTACTTTTGACATTTTATAGCTTTATTTAAGTATCTTAGGTATTTATAAGCTTAGAATCATCAAACATTGTGAGTTGATGCATCTTGGGTTTTCGGAGAGTGACGACCAAAAAGTAGGTCACGGTGACCTACTTTTGACATTTTATAGCTTTATTTAAGCATCTTAGGTATTAATAAGCTTAGAATCATCAAACTTTGTGAGTTGATGCATCTTGGGTTTTCGGAGAGTGATGACCAAAAAGTAGGTCATGGTGACCTACTTTTGACATTTTTTAGCTTTATTTAAGTATCTTAGGTATTTAGAAGCTTAGAATCATCAAACTTTGTGGGTTGATGCATCTTGGGTTTTCGGAGAGTGATGACCAAAAAGTAGGTCATGGTGACCTACTTTTGAATACTTTTGAATCTTGGATACATATTGACTGAGAATCATCAAACTTTGTCAGTTGATGTATTTTAGGCTTTCGAAAATCGCCTACTAAAATTTAGGTCACAGTGACCTACTTTTAACATTTTATGGCTATAATTAAGTATCTCCAGTACTTATTGGCTTGGAATAATCAAACTTTGTCAGTTGATGCATTTTATTTTTTCCAAGAATGTAGATGAAAAAGTAGGTCAAAGTGACTTACTTTTGACTATCTCACATACTTATTGGCTTAGAATCTTCAGTCTTTGTCTATTAATGCATATTGAGTCCTCAGAAAACTTCAATCTTAAAGTAGGTCATTGTGACCTACTTATGTTTTTTTTTTTATAGCTTTATTAAAATATCTTCAGTTATAATTGGCTAAGAATCATCAAACTTTGTCAGTTGATACAACTTGGCTCTTAGAATACTTAGGGTTAGAGGCTTCAAATAGAAGTGATAGGTTGTACAATTTATCAGAAGAGCGATTCAAGGCCCTTGGGCCTCTTGTTAGCAAAAGCAGTAAAAATATACCCTTTTTATCTCTACTTGTATTTTAGTTTTTGTTTCAAGCAAGATTTTAGGTCTTTGACTACTGTAAAAGTGGTTATTTGCACGTGGGGGAAATTTACACTACTTACGCGGTAAGCGAAGAACCACATAAAATACCCTCGGGCGCATGGTTACAAAATTTCAAATTTCTGGAATAATTCTAGATTAGACCGGTTGAACCAGTCGTATATTAATTGGGGTATTGAACTCACGTTAGTAGATAAGTATATCAATAAGTATATAAATATATCACAAACAGTCATGAAAATGTAACTGTTCATTTTTTTAATTGTGCGATGAAAAATACATCTTCATATTAAATATTTTAAAGCAGCATCACGCAATTAAAAGTTAAAACATCGATACTCATTTTTTATTTCCTTCGTATATTCGTATGTGTCTCTCTCAATTTCAAATAATTAGTCAAAATGTTACATACATGTTACTTCAAACATACCTATTAAATTAATTGTCAACCTGTGCACTCGACGCGCAGATACAGGTAAGTAGATCCCACTTTGAAATTTGAGCTTGCATAAATAACTACAATAAAGTGTACTCCAGTTGTTCACACTCAGCTGGACCAATCCAACAGGAGAAATTCATTTTGATTTGTTTAGTTTGTTGTAATTATTTTTGATTTTCTTCTTATTTTCAAAGGGAAACAAGTCGATGATAGTACGCGTAAATTTTTCTCAGTAGCTCGTGCGACCACGTATTTTACACCCACGTGAATGTTTGATGGTCACAAACGCATACTTAACACCAGCGTAAATAACCACTTTTAGAGTATAGAAAGCCAAGATATTATATACCTTAATAGGATATAAGTTATGCATGTATATATGGTATACATTTCAGCTGTGTTTGAAAAATTTCTGAAAGCCTATGTAGAGAAGTTTAAACAGCAATCTATAGACTCAAACCAATGGAAGGATTTCCTATACTCCTATTTCACTGACAAGGTAATAATAACTCGATCATCTAAGAATCATTATTTTCATACTCTGCATTTAGAGTTTGGGTTATTTTTTGCAAAATAGATGAAATAATAATATCTCTCTATATAAATTGTAAAAAATGTTACAATTTTAGAGAGAAGTGTTAGACAGTGTGGAATGGGATAAATGGTTTTATGATCAAGGAATGCCACCCATTATACCAAAGTAAGTGTCTGTCCACAATATTCAGATGTAATTGTTCTACTGCACACAAAAGTAATGAAAATACAGTGTATTATATGAACAGCTATCATAGTATACAATGGTCAAAAAATTACTTGACAGACCTAGTTCATTTCTGGTATGTTGCCATCATTTCTATAGGTTATACCTGTTAAATTTCTATTTGATTTACTACAGGTATGACGACAGTCTAGAGGTCCCCTGTAAACAGCTGTCCAAGAAGTGGTCATCAGCCGGTGAGAATGAACTGGACCAATTTAACCCCAGTGACCTTACCTCTTTGACCTCTGTACAGGTCAGAGAATTCCTAGCTCTTCTGGTGGAGGAGGTAAGAAAGTAATGGAAAAGGAAAGTATCATGCTCTAGGACAAACACCACCAAATGTTTTCCCATAGACTTCCATACAAACTTTAGCCCCTCTCACTCATACATATATTGAATTTCGGGCAAATGACCTTTTTGTCGTGAAAGTTCGAGATATTGGAAAGCAAAAAATGCCAGAAAAAATATACCGTGCCGTTGCACTTTTACTTTCAATTTCCATTTGTTTACAACTAGGTGCGTTTGACACCAAATGAAAATCTCTAACCAAAGTGCATCCCTCCCTTCAAATTTTTACCTGTAACTCCTATACACCTCAAAGAAACCCAAGTCTTGATATGAGATTTTTATCAACTTTATTTCACTTGTCAAATACATAACAAGTCTTTTCTCTTATTGACCAATCACGCGCCAGCTAGCATTTTCTCCTCCGCACAACTTTGGGTGTCCAAAATGTCTGCGCCCATGCATTTGTTTATGTAGGGGTTTTTCCTATAGAGTAAAAGAAACATTTATAAAAACTGGTCAATTTATTAAATTTAGAACACATATCCATTGCTTATCTCACCTCTTGAATATTGGGACTGACAGTCTTAGCTTAAGTACACCATTGGCTGTTACATTTCACACCCCAGTCAATCAGACCAACATCTGTGAAACAGAAAAAATGTCTATAAATTGAAGTATTTTTCTATTTTTCTTTCAAACTTTTAAAATAAAATGATTAATCTAGCATATGTTTTGCTTGTTTTTCTTATTATCTCTAATAATTTCTCAAGGTAGATTATGTTAATCATTCAGGGTAGCAGGTACCCGTTATTAATGAAAAATGAAGAAAATCAGCAGGTTTTTTTAAGAAAAAGCTGGGTTATGGAAAGAGTGAAAACTAATGTAGATGAAATAATCAATGGAAAGAAAGAGAATTATATCTAGTTCAAATGTACATAAGATTAAAACAAATTCTATCAGCAGTGGGTTGCTGGCATCAGAGAATCAAATACATCCCCACTGAAAATTTTGTAATTTTGAAGGGGGGTGACCTACATTTTAGCCAATTTTCATGAACATTTCATGTAATTGATGTTAAATATGTATATTCTCATAAAAGGCAAATATATTTATTTGCATATCATTTCTTATTATTGACATAATTAATAAATTGATTGAATGCCAAGGGCAGATAAATCATATTGTCTGACTGAATACAGTGCTCAATTGTACGCAAAATGTTTAAATAACTGCAGTTCTGAGGAAATTTATTTTCTGATAATCTATAAAAAGTTCTAAATAACTTTTAAAATATTAAGAGATTAACTAGATTTTCTAAGAAAACCATACCTTGGAACTCTTAATGAAAGCAAAGGGATCATCCCGAGAGTGTCCATGTGTTGTTCATTGTAAGAGGGTAGGGTTCATTAATCTCTTCCTTCTTGATAATGCATTGCTGAAATACATTTTATTTTATTAAAACATACTGATAAATGCATCTAGTAGCTTATATAATAATTCTTTATTATTTACACCATCTTTTGAATTTTTTTAAAGCATTTGTGATGTAATACCTTTAAAATAATCATGTTAAAATAGAATTTACTCAGATAATTATTTTAAAAATATCAAAGAAATTGAAAAAAAATAACTGCAGATAAACATGACTCTTGTTATTCAAATAAACCAAATTTAAACAGAAATCCTTCATTTTCCATCATGATTAGAGCACAAAATTACCCCCCCCCCCCTTTTCAGCAGAATATCAAGATTGGATATGGCAAGGAGGAGGGATATTCAGACACCTTTTTCATAATTTTTTCAGTTATAATTTTGCATATTTATTGCATTTTCAATGTATTTTCTGCAAAAATATATATTGTACTGTAATTTCAATTAAATTTCCTACAAGTAATCTCTAAGTTTCACCAAAAATATAACTTTAAATTTATTTCAAGCCAGCACTGATTACATGACTGAAACTGGCTTTTCTGCTGGATTATGCCCCTTATGTAAAAACAAAGTAACCTAATTAGTTAACAGCAGTCAAATTTTGTTATAAATTATTCAATCAACTCTGATCAACACAAATTTGAAAGAGGATTACTCAATCTGTTCCAAGTCTACACTCATAAAATACATAGATTTAAATGAATTTCTCAAACTGCGAGGGGGATGCCCATAAATATTGATATTGTATTATTTACAATATTCACAGTAAATTTCGGTATGAATATTTATTTAGAATTATTTACATGAACATTTATTGAAAATATGAGAGCTAGGGCAAAAATTTTTGCATTTTTTCACTATGTGCAGTCCATATTGTGAGCCTCAATTGAAACAAATAGTCAAAACTAACTAAAATATAATCCCAATGCCATAAAAATAGGAACTGGTTGATTTTTTGGCTGTAATCAATTTTTATCCATGAAATCATACCTATTCTATAGGACAAACACCACCAAATGTTTTCCCATAGACTTCCCTACAAACTTTAGCCCCTCTCACTCATACATGTATTGAATTTCGGGCAAATGACCTTTTTGTCGTGAAAGTTCGAGATATTGGAAAACAAAAAATGCCAGAAAAAATATACCATGCCGTTGCACTTTTACTTTCAATTTCCATTTGTTTACAACTATAGGTGCGTTTGACACCAAATGAAAATCTCTAACCAAAGTGCATCCCTCCCTTCAAATTTTTACCTGTAACTCCTATACACCTCAAAGAAACCCAAGTCTTGATATGAGATTTTTATCAACTTTATTTCACTTGTCAAATACATAACAAGTCTTTTCTCTTCTTGACCAATCACGCGCCAGCTAGCATTTTCTCCTCCGCACAACTTTGGGTGTCTGCGCCCATGCATTTGTTTATGTAGGGGTTTTTCCTCTAGAGTGTTTCATTTCAGATATACTTCATTATATTTGCATATCTTTACTGTCCTTTCCCACCATAACCCCATATGAATTTATCTACATTTATTTTTCTATAAGCACAATTGCTCAGGCTATAATCACAATGGCGTCTCAAACATTCATAAAGGGAAATCTATACAAATATATAGTGTTCTGGACTTGTACTGTATATATGGGGAATATTCCAAAAAATATTAAAAAAAAATGTAGGTTTTGATGAAAAGGATTTAATTGCCTCAAGTTCGAATGTAAAAGCTAGACTATGTATATGCCTACGCATATTTTAAAATTCTTTAATAGCATATGGATTTGCTGATTTTTTTCAGCCACCATTATCACTTACCAAAGTGTTGAAGATGGAGGAACTGTATAAATTGAATGCTGTCAGGAATTCAGAAGTCAGATTTCGGTTTGTAATTACACATCCATGTGTTTATAAATATAAAATTCTGTAAAGATATAGAAAAAAAAAAAGATGGATCCATGCAAGAAACAAAGATTCAGGATAAAAATTGTGTAGTAATTTAAAAGGATACTGTAGATTCCTTAATATATATACACATGTACATGAGAAATAACTTATTGCATAATTTTGTGCAGCACTTGCAAAATAAAATTACTTGCTCATTATTTTCATGGTGCTAATGATCATGCAATTCTCTAGATTAACCATCCTCTCGCAAATTAAATTTTTCATTATTTGAAGGCTAAGGACCATTTCACGATATCAAGTACTTGTGTAAAATGAGAAATCTACATTATTAAAAATTGTTCACACAAATATAGCCCTTCATAAATTTAGAGAATGTTTTCTTCTGTAGCTGGCTGAGGTTGTGTATCAAGGCCCAGTGGAAAGATGCTATTCCCAGGGTGCTAGACTTTGTAAATGAACAAGGACGGATGAAATTTGTCAGACCTCTATATAGGTGAGATGGATCAAAATCAAATTTAAAATCCTTTAAGTTTATATATGACTTTCAAAAAAAAATTGTCAGGCCTCTCCTTAAGTTGGATCAAAATTTTAGTTAAAATCTGAAAAAAAATGTGGTAAAAATTATCAACATTTTCAGTTTTACTGTTCAAAATGAATACCCTGGGATCAGACAATTTAGAAGTCTGAAGTGTGATTGGTTGTACATTCATGTAAGACTGATTTACTTGAGCAATAATTTTACCTAGGGACCTGTATGGCTGGGAAGAAGCTAGACCAATAGCCATACAGAACTTCCAGACTCACAAAGGGGAGATGCACAACACAACAGCGACCATGCTGGCAAAGGATCTCAAACTTACTTAAGACTGTGATGAGGACTTATATTTCTCAGCTGTTTGTGTGTATTTTGGTTTTCAGACTGACAGTGATGGTTTAGCAGCTAACATATCCAAGACTGGCCATTTATAATGTAAATCATTGATCAAGAATCTCTATTTGTTTTAAATTATTTTACAGAAAGTACAGTCAAGAAATTGTACAGGAGTTACAATTATAATGTTTGGAATAAAAAGTGTTTAATCACAAATGAATGGGTGTGCAATTGAGAATTGGTTTAATTTTCTTTTGATTCAGGTGATATCATATAAAAAAACAACTAATTTTAATTTGATCATTTTATGAATGAAAATCAGTTATGTACAGTGGAGCCTCATTTATCCGGACGCTTTGGTTCCCAATCAATTTGTTCGGATATGTGAAGCGTCCGAATACCTGAATCACCAGTTAAAAAAGACATAATAACATTTTAAAATTTTGTTCCGATGAAAAAGCGTCCGGATACTGAAGCATCCAGATATCTGGCGTCCGGATATCTGAAGGTCCACTGTACAATATTTGATTATTTACATCTAAGCTATTTAGATTTATCTCTTCAATTTTGAAACAAGGAACAGAAATTAGCTGAAGAAAATATTCTTTTACAAAAAAGTATTGAAGAAAAAATATTGTTTCTAATTTTATTATTGCTTGATAACATTTCCTCATCAATCATATGGATCTGAATCATGCAATCAATCACAAAAGTATCAATAATCAGTTATTGGATAGAAAGAATGTAAAATCCAGCGGTTGTTTATATAGGCTTGTATTACATGTTTAAGAAAAGGCACGGTAACTAAATGAATGAAAATCATTAATTATTAATTTATTACATGGATGCTACATGTATTTGCTTTTATTAAAATGTTCTGCTTTGTGATAAACTTCATTGCAATGTTTGGTTACCAGGAAATTGGATTTAGATTAAAATACATCAGTATGGTAAAAACCAAACAAGATTTCAATTATTAAGTATGTATACATTCATGGTCACATATATTTATGTTTGTTACTTTCATTTTGATGGTGGCTATCTATTTCACTTTAAACAGATCATGCTGAAAATCCTAGTTTCAAGAAAATATGGCTACACATACAGCATCACCTATTTTTATTTCAAGTAAAACCTTGAGAAATGGATTCATAATTGCAAAAATCAGGAGTCACTTTCGAAAATCAAAGTAAAATTGAATAGTCGTAATCTAGGTTCAGTTTCTTTGTAATCAAACATGGCATTAAAGTAGAGGAATTGATTTGTAATTTCATGTATGTCATTCCATTATATTCCTGGTGACATCATACTGTGGCTTACCTAGTCACTAATTTAATTAAATTGTAAATCAAATCAGTCTTCCAGAATTGCTTTAGTTGGTTTATGATGCAGCATTCATTTTGCATCCAAAAAAATTGTATCAAAATAGAATATTTATTATGGTATGCCCCCCTTTCTTCGATGGAGGGAGGGCATATTGCTTTGCTACTGTCTGTTGGTCCACTTAGTTTCCGTTCATTTTCTTCACAACCGTTGCACATACTGAAATGAAATTTGGTATACAGATATATCAAATGAATACTAGGTCAAGTTCTGTTTTGGGTACGATCGCATCATTTTTGACAGAGTTATGCCCCTTGGACTTAAAAAAATTCCAATTATTTGCAGTTTCTGTTCATTTTCTTCGCAGAGGTTGCACTTACTGAAATGGAATTTAGTATATATATTTATCAGATAAATATCTAGGGCAAGTTGGGTACAATCGCACCATTTTTGACAGAGTTATACCCCTTTGACTAGAAAAATTCCAATTATTTGCAGTTTCCATTCATTCTTCTCAAATACAAAAATGGTTGAAATGAAAGCTTTATCTTTTCTCTTTCAAAAGTCTTGACCAATTTAAAAGTATGTCGAAGTTTAAGGTTGGGGTCATTGGGTCAACTCATGGTATATTTGGAAAGGTCTTGGCACAAGTAATGTACATGTAAAATATGAAATCCCTATCTCTTCTCATTCAAAAGTTATGACCAAGGTTAAAGTTTTTGTGACAGGAAGACAGCTAGACAGAAGAATGAGATTTAATGTCCCCTCAGTAAGGGAAGTTGATGATAGAAACATTCCTTTATAGAGTTTTAAAACATATGCATCTGATTTACAATTTTACACCACTTCTCACTTTGCTTTCATGAATGCGGGGGACACTAATTACAAATGGAGACAGGTAAAGGCAAGTAAATAAATGTACACCCAGCTTAAAGGTCTATGAAACTACACTTTGAGCAGAATAAACACTGATCAAAAAAAAAACAGATTTGGGATCAGGTGCCATGGAGCAGTTGTACCATCTCCAATCGACCTGC
>NW_026917895.1:0-13676 GCF_032062105.1 Saccostrea cuccullata | reverse complement strand
AAATGACCAGCCACATGAGGTCAAGAAATAATCATTAACTCACCTGAATTAGATGGATAACAAGTGCCTCTCCAAATGATTTTTTTTTCTCTCCAAATGAATTAGTTTTTTTTTATCTTAAGTCAGAAGACCAAGTTCATACGAGCACGAATTATACCAATCAATGGAATGTATAGTTATTCGAAATGTCTACCACATCCTTAATAAAAATTTAGGAAGGTACAGTGTTGTTCGCACAAAAAATTGTGACTGTATGAAATTTCAAAAATAAATTTAAAAAAAAAGCATAGAACTAAAAAAATTAGATTACTATTTGTTTTATATAGAATCCAAAACAATTCACGTCAATGTTCTTTTGTTATTTACAAGTAAAAGAACACTTGAAACTCCAAATATGACAGCATGATTATTATTATTATACCATCGTTCTTGTTTTTCTGACTGTAAACCAAAATCTCAATACATGAGTCTACTCTGCTCTGTTTTTTTGCCAAATATAACATGAACCTTTCAGTTGTTGTAAATGAGAATTTATTTGTATGCCAAACAAAAATTACCAAATAAGGGCAAAAATTAGAAATGACCATATTTAAACATATTCTTAATTAAGATTAAACAAATATAATATTATTATAGAAACGATAAAGATAAAAAATGACAATTGAATATTTAAATGAAAATTTACATAATACAGACAACTAAGTGCTTCTATCTAGGAAAAGCGTACTGTTCAGGAATTGATTAAAAGAAATACTTTGCTTGTTAAAAAAATACACAACCCCCTTAAATTTCTCTCTTCATCATTATCACGTCCTTCATCGCAGAATGCATCTGTCTAAAAGTTTTCTTATGTAGCCGCCTGCCTTATCATAGTGTTGATGGTCTTTGGGATATTTTTGTTGTATTATTTTGGTTGTTTGTGGCTAAATCCTATCAGAAGATGAATGAAATCGAACAGTTATTAATTATAACAAATAATGTATAGTTTTATTTTGCGGTGAAATATTGATAGAATCTGATGTCATCATCTACTGAGACGCCAAACGCAATTAGTCTTATGATCTCAATAAAAGTTTTATTCTGATCTAGGGAACTAGCCTTCACGGTTAGAGAGATCAAAGTTTATTTATCTTAAGAAGCTTCTGTTCTAATACAAAGGGATGAACTAGAAGATATTACTTTTCCTACAGTAATCATAAAATTACTATCAAATGCATTTCTTAAAACAAAATTTACAAAGTAAACTCTCTCTTTCTCACCCTTTTCAATATAACGCACACAATATTTGTAATACAACAACACACATATAATCATTACATTATGTATAGGTAAAGAATTTTCAAATGATTCATCCATTCAGCAAGTACATTTACTTAATACCATTTCGTAATCATAATCAGAAAAAATACCGTAATATGAAGAATAACATTTTTTCCTTCAAAAGTAAACGATACTTCTATATTGTGACGCATTTCTTACATAAACTCAAACTAGATGCTGTCATGAGACAGTAATACCCGCACTAAGGTGTTTGCCTCTAAATACACGCTCCTACATATGTGTGTGCTTTCCAAGGAAATAGTCAAAATAATTCTATAATTTACATGTATTCATCAAATTGAGTATGAAATTCTCAGACCCTTTGACCTATAACTCAGAACCTATATTTATTTTATACATGCTTAATTCATTATAAACCAGTCTGAATTCTATAAATGATGTAAATTCATGCACGGAATCTTTTAAACAATTTACAAGGTTAAAAAATGTATATACTAAAACAAGGATAAAGTTACAATGGACCCCCCTTGGAAAATGCAGATCCCCCCCCCCTGGTAAACACGAATATGTGTAAAATAGGTATGAAAAGTTAAACATTTGCGGCAATAGAAGTCACCACTACCCCCACCCCACCCCCACGATATAGGTTTTTAACGTTTGGGTGAGTTTTACTTTAGGTTTTTTTTGTTTTTTTTGATTGTCAATTTCTGGGATAGGATTTTTTTTTGACTGAGGTGGACCCCCCCCCCCTGGAAAAAATTTCTGGATCTGCGCCTGAAATTAGATTTTGATATATGTTTTGCTCATAATAGGACCTTTTTAAATTTACTAACATCCCCCCCCCCTCGACACCACAATCACACAGCACATACTTTTTGGAATAGTATAGATGGAAAAGGTTTGTTAAATTTAATCTCGTTTGTTATGAATTAATTTAAAATTTGTTCTTTTACTATACATGTAAACATGTAAATTCTACATCACATCACGTTGCGTCACCCATTATCATACTTATAGATTAAACACCATTTGGCACACCTCGGCCGATTACCACTTCATCTGATAAGGTGACGGAATCGACGAAGGTTCGCTAAAATGGCACATGGCTGCAGTCTGGTGTGCATTGGATTAATTCATTTTGTGTTATAATTGGATTTATATTTCATGAAGTTTACGAGACACAGGGAGTCGGTAAGTAGAAGTTTAAGTATAGTGGGGGGTAAAATACACCCAAGCGATTAGGTTAAAGTTTAAAAAGGGTCAAAGATCATCGCATGCCACACTAGACGAATTTCATATTGTGAAGTTATCTCCCGTTGTCGATGTGACATTCAGTTACTGCCAATACTGGTGCGGATCCAGAATTTTTTTCGGGAGTAGGGAGGGGGGTCACATCTCAGTCAAAAAATTCCAGCTGCCTTTCCTGACAAGCAGGAGAAAAAAAATGAAAACAAATAAACAAATAAAAAACAATGATAGTGAGGTCAATGTTTTCTAAGTTTATATAGGGAGAGGATGTCAACTACAGTATAAAGTCTTGTTTAAATAACAAAGCAAATGAATGATGGGGGGGGGGGGGGGGGGGATTCAATCTCCCTACCCACTTCCTGTCCCTGAAATAACAATCTATTTTGTGATTCCAGTTAAATAGTATATTTTTTTCCATTTGACTAATTATGATACATATTTTGTTTCTTGTGTTTATATTATGTCTGTCTATAAGTCTGCAGAAATTAAATCCTAGCTAGCTATAAGTTTTAAGTGGGATGGGCTATACAAATAGCTTCCGCATTTTATAAGTTTATTTCTTGTGACAATTTAATAAGACCTTTTATTTGGGTACCATTAATTTTTACCTCTGATCGCTTGACATTAGGATACACATTTTTACAAGAAAAATACCAAACTTTAAACTCTGCCTAAATTTTGATCAGTAGGTGCTAGGGCTTTCATACTTATCATGACATATGTATTCATTGTGAACTGTCAACAGGTATAAATATGTTTGACCTTGACCCTAGAGTTTGAACCACTTAAACAAAAAAATTAACCTTGGCAATTAACTTTTGAACAGGAATTACTAGGGATTTCTTTATTTCACATGTGCATTCCTTGTGACAAGACTTTCTTCTGATACTAACAATTTGAACCCTTTGACCTTGACCTTTGGGTTTGACATATATTTGAGAAACTTCAACCTTCGCCATAGGCTTCCATACTGGGACATCAGTGTTTCACAAACACATCTTATCTTCATTATTATTTGGTGGTGTCTCCATATGAGGGAAGATGTATTCACAACAAACAAACAAATTACTAAAGAAAATATAAAACATAAATATGTTGGTCATGCATATCTCTGCATGAAAAAAACAGCTTTTCAAATACTCCAACCATATTGTAACCCTTTCAAAACACTCATTTGAGCTTTTTTGGTTTCCTTAGCATATAATGTCTGTCGTGACGTGTTGTCCATCTGTTTGTCTGAAAACTTTACATTTTTAACTTCTCTAGAACCACTGGGCCAATTTTACCCAATTCATATAGAAATATGTACATTTGAATGTCAGACTGTCTATCTGTTTCAATAAATTTAACCTTGGTCATCACGGTCATATCTACTGAATGAGAAGAGACATCCATATTAAACTTATGTATTAGTATTTACCTGTGAGAATGGCATGGTTTTTATGCACCCGAATTTTTTCGGGGCGCATATTGTTTTTGTCCTGTCTGTTTGTCTGTTTGTTTGTTTATCTGTTTGTCTGTTGTCAACTTTAACCTTCGCCAAAACTTTTAAACCGTAAGAGACAGAGACTTCATATTTGGTATGCATACTTCTCTAATAAAGTCCTTTCAAATGACATCAAGGTCAATGACCTTGTGACCTTGACTGTGACCTATATGCTAAAAATAGCTTTTTCTACTGTTTGTCATAACTTTTTAACAATAGGAGATAGGGACTTCATATTTGGTATGCATACTCCACTAATATAGTCTTTCAAATTGACAACAAGGTCAATGATCTTGTGACCTTGACTGTGACCTATATGCTAAAAATAGCTTTTTACACTTTTTGCCATAACTTTTGAACAATAAGAGATAGAGACTTGCTATATTTGGTATGCATACTCCACTAATAAAGTGCTTCCAAATGACACCAAGGTCAATGACCTTGTGACATTGTGTGTGACCTATATGCTAAAAATAGCTTTTTACACTGTCTGTCATAACTTTTTAACCATAGGAGATAGGGACTTCATATTTGGTATGCATACTCCACTAATAAAGTCCTTTCAAACGACGACAAGGTGAATGATCTTGTGACCTTGACTGTGACCTATATGCTAAAATAGCTTTTTACACTTTTTGCCATAACTTTTGAACAATAAGAGATAGAGACTTCATATTTGGGATGCATACTCCACTAATAAAGTGCTTCCAAATGACACCAAGGTCAATGACCTTGTGACCTTGTCTGTGACCTATATGCTAAAAATAGCTTTTTCTACTGTCTCTCATAACTTTTTAACCCTAGGAGATAGGGACTTCATATTTGATATGCATACTCCACTAATAAAGTCCTTTCAAACGACGACAAGGTCAATGATCTTGTGACTTTGACTGTGACCTATATGCTAAAAATAGCTTTTTACACTTTTTGCCATAACTTTTGAACCATAGGAGACAGGGACTTCATATTTGGGATGCATACTACACCGATTAAGTGCTTTCAAATGACACCATGGTGAATGACCTTGACTGTGACTGTGACCAATATGCTAAAAATAGATTTTTTGAACTTTGTTGCCGCCAGGCGCATAGTGTTTCACAAACACATCTTGTTTTTTTTTTTACATGTGACCTAGAAGTTTGACCAACTTGCAAAAAAATTGTTATAAATTCATCATTTTGAAAGAGAAAAGTTAGGGCATTCATATCATAATGCATGTATATTATTACCTGTGATAAGACCTTTCCAAATAAATCATGACTTTTACACTGTGACCTTGACCTTGAAGCGATCAAGCCTAACCTACTTTTCAAAAATGTTGCATTTGCCTATAACTTTTGATTGAGATGAGATATGACTCTCACATTTGACATGTACATAAATTACTCATAAGAATTCAAGGTGTTTCCCAGCATGTGATGTTTTTTTTACCCCTTGACATTGATGTTTTACATAATTTTCAAAATATTTAACTCTCCTAAAAGATGATTAGGCTTCTGAGTAACATTAAGGAAGACTTCAAGGAAGACAGGGCTTTTTGCACAAAAAAATGTCATTTTTCGACCCACATTTGACCCCCAGGGGCAAAATCTAAATTCCAAAACCTCACTGCACATCTACATGACCCCACCAACCATCTCCCAAAAGATGATTAGGCTGCTGAGTAAAATGTAAGAGGAGTTCAGGGAAAACAGGGCTCTTTGTATAAAAAACGTTATTTTTCGACCCACATTTGACCCCCTGGGGCAAAATCAAAATTCCCAAACCTTACTGCATATGTACATGACACCACCAACCATCTCCCAAAAGGTGATTAGGCTGCTGAGTAAAATGAAAGAGGAGTTCAGAGAAGACAGGTCTTTTAGCATTAAAAACATCATTTTTCGACCCCCATTTGATCCCCCGGGGCAAAATCAAAATTCCGAAACCTTACTGCACATCTACATGACACCACCAATCATCTCCTAAAAGATGATTAGGCTGCTGAGTAAAATGTAAGAGAAGTTCAGGGAAAACAGGGCTTTTTGTATAAAAAACATTATTTTTGTTTGTCCCCCGGGGCAAAATCAAAATTCCTTACTGCACATCTACATGACACCACCAACCATCTCCCAAAAGATGATTAGGCTACTGTGTAAAATGTATCAGGAGTTCAGGGAAGACGGGACTTTTTGCATAAAAAACATCATTTTTCGACCCCCATTTGACCCCCCGGGGCAAAATCAAAATTCCGAAACCTAACTGCACATCTACATGACACCACTAATCATCCCCCAAAAGATGATTAGGCTGCTAAGTAAAATGTAAGAGAAGTTCAGGGAAAACAGGGCTTTTTGTATAGAAAACGTCATTTTTCGACCCCCATTTGACCCCCCAGGGCAAAATCAAAATTCCTAAACCTTACTGCACATCTACATGACACCACTAATCATCCCACAAAAGATGATTAGGCTGCTAAGAAAAATGTAAGAGGAGTTCAGGGAAGATGGGGCTTTTTGCATAAAAAACGTCATTTTTCAATCCCCATTTGACCCCCTGGGGCAAAATCAAAATTCCGAGACCTTACTGCACATCTACATGACACCACTAATCATCCCTCAAAAGGTGATTTGGCTGCTGAGTAAAATGTAGAAGGAGTTCAGGGAAGATGGGGCTTTTTGCATAAAAAACGTCATTTTTCGAATTTGTCCCCCGGGGCAAAATCAAAATTCCGAAACCTTACTGCACATCTACATGACACCACCAACCATCTCTTAAAAGATGATTAAGTTATATATAATATATGTAGGAGGAGTTCAGGGAAGAAAAGTGTGACAGACGGACGGACGGACGGACATGAGTAACAACAATATACCCGAACTTTCTTTAGAAAGTGCGGGTATAATTAGTACTTGTTATAACTTGATATGTGTCTATTTTTTCTCTTTTCAAATTAGCATGTGAATGGGATTTCCAAACAACCTTGTTTGTGTATCATACTGTATTTCTTGATGCAATCACAAAAAAATGTGTGAAATGTGAGGCATTTAAAAAAATATATATTTCTTTTCGATACACGTAATACATAAGCATTTTAAAGTATGAACTTGTTAATTCTTACAAAGGAATCTTTTAAATATTGCTTAAAAATAAAAACGAAAATTAAAGGTAGTGTAACAGAGGGACTAACAGACGGACGGAAAAACCAGAATAAAATTGAAACACACTTTCTTGGAAGATTGCGTGTACATGTATGTTTACGTTTAGTTTAGAATTAGATAGATTATTTGATCAGTACGTACAGTGCTGACAAAGCAGGTAACAACATTGTCTTCGTTTGTAAGGCTCATAATATATATGAGCCTTATATTATATAGCCTAATATATTATAATTGTATTTTAGAAGAACTTAGATTTAATTCTGCAAGTGGTAATCCAACTCATAGTTCCCTTTCTAAGGAGGAAATTCTTTAAAATCATATGTCAGTTTTGAATATTTTTAATATTCCAAAGAACCAAAATGAATAACATATATATATCGGATTCCAAAACTTCATAAGAATCCTTACAAAAAAAGATCGTAGCTAGTTCCAGTAAATGTTCAACCAAGCCTCTTTCTTTACTCCTTACAAAGACATTAACTGTAGTGAAGGAGAAACTTCAAGAATACTTGCAACAATATTTTCAAGAAGTGGTGTAAATCAGATGTGGATACTTAATAATTCCAAGGAACTTTTGGACTATTTGAAAATAACAAGATTTCACTAAAATCAACAGCTAAAAAATTTACGACTTTTCAACTTTTTACACAACCATTCCCCACGATAAATTAAAGTCAAGGCTTTTTGATGTCATTGACAGCTGCTTTTTCAATAAAAATGGAACTCGTAAATTTACTTACCTTGTCATTGATCATTTGAAAAATGAGTTTGTTAAAAAACATTCTGATTGTACATACAAGTACTCTGAAGTTGACATCAAAAAGATGCTTGAGTTTCTGATTGACAATATCTATGTCGTTTTTGGAGACCAGGTCCTCCAACAATATATTGGAATTCCCATGGGTACCAATTGCGTCCCATTATTAGCAGACCTATTTTTGTATTCATATGAAGCAGAATTTGTGCAAAATCTTACGCGTGAAAAGAAGAAAACACTTGCTGTGGACTTCAACTCGACATTTAGATATATTGAAAGACGTCAATTCTTATGCTAATACGATATATCCCGGTGACTTTGAAATAAAAGATACCACAGAGTCTGACACATCTGTTTCATATTTGGATATTTAACTTCAAAAAGACGTTAATAATAATCTAACGACCAAGCTCTAAGATAAACGTGATGACTTTAACTTTTCTATCTTCAACTTCCCTTACTTATGCAGCAATATACGTTCATCACCTGCATACGGAGTATTTATATATCTCTGTTGTTTTGATATGCAAGAGAATGCTCTACGTATGAACAATTTTTCAAACGAGGAATTATTGACAAACAAGTTGATGAAACAAGAATTTCAGCTGTCTCGTTTTTCATACTAATTGTTGGTCCATTATTTATTCACTGAATTGACGACGGATTTTTCTGTTATTTCCGATCATGACAAGGAGCACACGGCGGGTGTGACCGGTCAGCAGGGGATGCTTACTCCATGGCACCTGATCCCACCTCTAATGTTTTGGAGGTCCATGTTTGCTCTGCTCCTATTTTGTATTGTTTTATGGACTTTTGATCTTGAATACTTTCGTTATCTCCATATGTTTCACATATATATATATACCAATTCATAACATCAATATTTTGATTTAATCAAAGGACATGAAGCATTATGAATCATAAAAGGAAAAAAGAACAAAAAAACAAAACAAATAAACAAATCTAAACGAAACCAGATCGAGATAAAATCAAACAAAACAAAAATCAAATAAATAGGATTATATTTAAACAATTAAATATAATCCTATTTATTTGACAATTTAAAAAACACACACAAATAAATACATGTATACGACAACAAGTAGCATAAAAACTAAACAAACATAGATATTCATTTATATTTTCAAAATAGAATTTATTTAATATTTAACTTAATTATGCAATTCATATTTTGCAGATTTTTAGCTAAATTTATTTTCATACACATTCAAAGACAATTGTCTTGTTTATCAGAATCAAAAAAGTAAGCTTTAAAACAAAACTCATCAAAAGTCAACAAAATTAAGTTCGATAAATCCTACCTAGAATGGATTCATTGATTTATTAACATCCTTACAAACAAAGACATATGGCCTGATCCAGCAAATTCTCTACAAAGCCATAATCATTACTTATAAATTTACCGTTGTTAAGGAGAAACTCTAACTGAAGACGTACTAGGACTATATTTTCTAGAAATTGTGCAAATCAATTCTTTAAACGTCAAAATAATTTTTTAATAAAAGCTAAAGTTACATGTAATTATACTAAATACAATTTTTTCTTCCATTAAAATGAAACTCGTAAATTTTAATATCTTGTGACTGGCCTACAACAAAGTTTCTTTATTAAAATAACTTTGATTTTACGAAAAAGTTCTCTGCAGTTGGTATAAAAAAAATGCTAGAATTCCTTACAGTCTTCGGAGGAGACAAGTTCTTCATACAAATTGTTTGACTTATCATTGAATCAAATGCTGACTGACGTATTTCAAATTCTACTTCCGCTATGGAAGAGTTATACTTCTTAGTGCGCTCTTTTATGAAAAAGTTGGAAAATGTACAAATCTCACGGGATTTCTGGGACCAGCGTAACATAAACATGTGAACAGTACTTTGAATGTCGATGAACAAGTCATAATTAAATGCAAATGAAACATTTCCTTGTTTGTTTACATTATATATATATATATATATATATATATATATATATATATATATATATATATATATATATATATATATATATATATATATATATATATATATATATATATCAAGAGTATGAATGAGAGATATCGATTTTTTTATATATTGTTGAATGCATTTTTTTTTATCAAAGTATGATACATATAAATACAATACACATGCCTCGGAAATTTGTATTTTTTTTAATGGATGATGAGTTTAAGGTTCTCGCTTTCTTACATACATGTATGTCCTTAAGTTCTTCCATTCTTTAACTGGAATGTCAAATACATTTAACATTCAAAACTGATTGAGGTTGGCATGTCTTGTATTATACGCAATACCATCTGTCCCAGTCAGACGACCAAACGCGCCTCTAGTTTTTTTTACCTAATGGAAATAGAACGTATTGTTTGTTCATTATTAACACATTGAATTGAAGACGGATTTTTCCGTTATTTTTCGATCATGGCAGGAGCACAAGGCGGATGTGACCGGTTGGCAGGGGATGCTCACTCCTCCATGGCACTTGATCCCACCTCTGATGTTTTGGAGGTCCTTCTTTGCTCTATATATTTTTTATTGTTTTATGGACTTATGAACTTGAATACTGTTCGTTATCTTTATATATTTCATGAATAGACTTCCACTTTCCACCGCCACGATAGCTTTGTCGGTAGAGTGCTCCCTCCGTGATCAGAGGGTAGTGTGTTTAAATTATGTCATCGATTGAAACAAGTCGATTAAAATTAAGAAGCAACTGTTACTTTGCAAAGTGTTTGGCACTTTAGGCTAAGAATTGTCAGTCCTTCGGACAAGACCTTAAAAACTGAGGCCCCGTGTCAGGGTAGGCGTAAGTACAGAATAGAACATTCACTGCTCAATGGTCCTTGGTGCTGAGTAAATGTCTAAATATGAAGTCCCCTAACGGCAGCGGCGACGACTTTAAATGAATTATGAGAAGACAATGAATATAATTCAAGCCCAAAAATCCATTGAACACTACAAATCAGGAGATCCTCTAAACATTAGAGGTTGGACGAAGTGAATAGTATATAGTCACAGTCGCAGTACGCTCCTGTCATGATTGGGGGATTACGAAAAAATCCACCAAAAATTCAGTAAATAATGATCTAACAATTAGCATGAAAACGTCGGTCAGCATTAGACTTAATGATGGATTGTATTTGCTGATATACAAGGTCATTATATTGATCATAGAACTGACGAAATGATGGCTTTAAACGAGTTTGTCGATTTTCGGTTTTATCAACTGGTTTGTCAATAAATAACCTCTGTTTAGAAATTATTCATACGTAAAGCATAATCTTGTGTATCGAATCAACTGAAAGATGTAAACCCCGTAAGTAGATAAAAAAGATATGTTGCTGCATAAGTAAGGGAAGTTGACGATTGAAAAGTTAAGAAGTCATCATGTTTATCGTCTTTTTCTAGCAAAAATCCAGATATGAAACTGATGTGTCGGACTTTGTGGAATCGTTTCTTTCAAGCTTACCTGGAAACATGCATATCGTATCAATATAAGAATGGTAATAAGCATTGTTAATTGATAATAGGTCGCTAAAATATCTGCATGTATAATTGAGGGCAACGGCCAGTGTTTTCTTCTTTTTACGTATACATATATACGATTTTGAACGAATTTTGCTTAATACGGATACAAAAATAGGTCTGCTTATAACGGGGCGCAAAGATACCCATGAGAATTCCAATGGATTGTTGGAAGACCTGGTATCCACATAACACGTGAAATATTGTTAATCAGAAACTCAAGGATCTTTTAATTAATATCATCTTTAGAAAACCTTTGTGTAGAATGTTATTTAATATATAATTCTGCAAATGCTAAGGCTTGTAAATGTACGAGTTCCATTTCTATTGAAAAGTAACTGTCAATTATGTTGAAAAGCGTAGACTTTAACTTTTCATGGGGGATGGTTGTGTACAAATTTGAAAAGTCTGAAGTTTTTATGTTGCTAATATAACTGATAAAATTGCATAACACATCATTGTCGATATAACTGATAAAATATATCATCAAACTTATATGATAACTGGAGGTAACATAACACATCATTGTCGACTTTCCATAATTATTCAAGTGTATTTCTAATTTCATTCAAATGCCTGTGTGCACGTGCATGATGACCATACCTTCTTGTAGGAGTCCCTTATATTTATCTATGTTCTGAATCCCATCCTGTTTGGTTGAAAAACAAGGGAGTTATAGCCATTTCATGTTTCAGCCAATCAGATTGCAGCACACGTGCATGCGCGTGATTTCATGATTTTTTTTCTATATCGCATTGTAGGATATCCTAATGAATGATTATGTTTTAAATTTCAAAGCATTTCGTCAAAAAACAAAGGAGATATAGTCATTTAAAGTTTCAGCCAATCAGATCGCAGCACACGTGCATGCGCGTAATTTCTTGAAATTTTTTGTATATAATATTGCAGGACATCCTAATGTATGACTATATTTTTAATTTCAAAGCATTTCGTCAAAAAACAAAGTCGATAAAGTAATTTAAAGAATCAGCCAATCAGATTGCAGCACACGTGCATGCGCGTGATTTCATGAAATTTTTTCTATATCGTATTGTAGGATATCCTAATTCATGATTATGTTTTAAATTTCAAAGCATTTCGTCAAAAAACAGAGAAGATACTGAGATTTTTGTTTTAGCCAATCAGAGCGAAGCGCACGTGCATGCGCGTGAGTTCGTGCTAATTTGACAGTGTCACATTATGTACACTATTAATGCATCTTTATATAATGAGTTTCAAATCATTTCATTAAAAAATGTAAAAGTTATAGCTATATTAAGTATATCAGTCATTTCACGTGTTGCACGCGCACGCACGTGCATGCGTATGCGCGCAAAATGACCTTCGTTCCGCACACCTACACTACACACCCATTAACCCTAAAAAGGTTTTAGGTCAGTTGGGTGAACAGTTTCTGAGAACACTTCCGGACAAAAAAGTACCGGAGAACAAATAAGAAAAAAAAGAATAATAATAATAATAACTAGACCTTATTTTTGTCGTTCAACAAAAACGGAGGGCTTTTCGACCCCTTAATATAAATAATCTTAAAAAAATAACAATATTTTACAATTAAAAAAATCTTATAATAAAATATTGCAAAAGTTCTTTTGAGATCAATATTTGATTGGAAACATTACAATTCTCTTTGTACATCAGTTTCTACTCAAAGAGACATAACTCTTTCGTGGTTATAAAACAGATTCGAAAATGTACTGATTTTCAATCCACTAAAACTCCTATAAGGGTCAAAAAGTGACCCCACGGCCAATAATTTTTAAAATGTACTCTTTATACTTCATGTAGTGTCAAAATTATTTTGAATATTGGTTGAGAATTAAAAATGTTACAGAGAAAAAGCTGTTTTCTGTACTGACCCCTAAAATTCTTTCTATTTTAGGGAATTTCATTTTCATGACCTTAGCATCTGGAGACAATGCTAGAATCAATATTCATATGAAATTTCACGAGAATTGCTTGGATAATGGAACAATCATGATTTCAAATTTAACATAGAAATCTCCATCGGCAAATTTAAGGTACTTATAAAACCGGAAGTGCTCCACATATCCATACCAAAATTGAAACATAGAGAGCATATTAGACTCCAAACAGGTTGACAAAGGGAGATAACTCTTGCACAAACATTTTTGAAATTACATACAAATACAAAATTTCAGGTCTCTAAAACACCCATAAAGGGTCAAAAAGTGACGCACGGACCA